>NW_025944894.1:0-2219 GCF_000764305.2 Hyalella azteca | reverse complement strand
GGTACTCTGACAGGCTTTAAATAATAGCTTTTTTTCGTGGGTCACATTTTTAATTTTTTAACCTATTAGATATGCAAACTTTTCAAATCTTTCTATTGTGTTATGTAGCCTCAGTATTAGGCCTTTAATGCCCATTGAAAAAATTTTTCTATGTCAAATAGTTTTTGAGTTGTGGGGGTTTATGTTAAAAAAACAAAAAGTGGTCTAAGTTACCCCGCCGGTCTAAGTTACCTCATTTTACGGTATTTAGTTAACCAGTACTGTAGACATATACCATATTTGGGGGCGGGGCTTATGGGTACAACCAATCACAGCTTGAAAGCATCTCCATCAACCAATCACAGCTTGAAAGCATCCCCATCAACCAATCACAGCTTGAAAGCATCCCCATCAAGTCAACCAATCACAGCTTGAAAGCATCCCCATCAACCAATCACAGCTAGACAGCAGATAACACTACAATTCCATTAACAAATCACAGCTAGAAAACTGGAAGGGGCTAAAATCACAATCCCATCAACCAATCACAGCTGGAAAGTGATAGGTTATGTATATGATATGAAATATGATGGACTGAAAGTAGAAAGTTCCTGGCCTTTCCAAGCTTTCAGGTCCTGCTTTCCAATATGCTATGTGTACTGGTTAATTTAATATCCCTCTAGAATTCCACACTGCCTGCCTCTCATAGTCTTTATGTAATTTCAAAAAAAGTGATGGTCTTTGTTACCCCAGCTCTTTCACCAGCTCCAGCTGAGTATATATGTATTCTTCTATATTGAATAAAAAGGTTTTGTTTAACAATATGAATTTAGTCAGTTGGATGAATGAACGGACTACGGAGTCAAGTAGTATTCAAATGTGGATGAATCAACTTGGACAGTGGCGCTAATACCTAGCATCAGTGTGTAAATTTCACTGCTCATATAATAGTTTTATTTGCATCATCGCATGTACCTTCCATTGTACCTACTAACCCATGAATCTTTGTCATGTCTGAATTTCTTTGTTATAAAATAGAATTGGCATAATTCTATTTTGAATTTCTATTTTTTAAAATGTAATGGTATTATTGCAGATTAACTACATCCAAAAAAAAGGGTGTTTTTTTTTTAATTATATGTTTTTTGGGGTGTAGATTACGAATCTGAAATCCATTTTTGGCGGTCGGCATCGGAAAACCGATTTTTTTCGCGACTTACTAACATGGGGGTTACGTAACTTACGTTACCCACTCACCTTTATTTACTAACATGGGGGTTACGTAACTTACGTTACCCACTCACCTTTATTTACTAACATGGGGGTTACGTAACTTACGTTACCCACTCACCTTTATATAAAGGGTCGGATTGTTCATCGAAATTTTACAAAAAGCTCTTAGGTTGGGTTAAGTCAGCCAAGTTCCTTTTTTTAGATAGCATTTTGATCTAAAAGGAACCTGGGCGAACCAACCCAACCTGCGAGTTGGCGTTAGGTTGTGATCTCTCGATGTGGCAATGTATCTCCAGATTTATGGACAAAGAAGACGAAAATGTTACCCGTTGCAGTGAAACGGGTAACATTTTTGTCTTCTTTACCCGTTGCAGTGCAACGGGTAAGTTTCATTCAAGATGTTAGGCATTTTTAGCGCGATTTTTGGGTCGGAAAAAAATCGGTTTTCCGATGCCGACCACCAAAAATGGATTTCAGATTCGTAATCTACACCCCAAAAAACATATAATTAAAAAAAAACACCCTTTTTTTTGGATGTAGTTAATCTGCAATAATACCAATGTAATTCCTGATTAAATTGGGTAGAAATATCTTACTGAGCAGTCTGAGCTCATTTATCATGGCAGTTTTCCCAGCGTGCCGTAACCCATGCAATTATCAAGCCCGATCATAGTAGACTGTTGTTTCACTAGTTACTGTGTCATGTTGACAAAAAAAACCTAATTATGGCTTATTATTATTTTTTTTTTTGGCCACAAACTTTAGTGGCTAATCATGCTTTGGCAACAGATCTTCAATGACAATGGCGACATTCTGAGCTTGTAAGGGCGATCTTGGCGACACAAATGACACCTTGTCCACAGTGGGCCCTGGCCAACTCACCTTTTGGCAGAGCAGGCATTGCCGGATTTAGCAAAAATCTTGGCCGAAAAATTCTTGTTGTTACCTTTGAGAGGGATCTTGGCACTGAGATGGCCTCTTTGTTAGAGATCAATCAGCTTGCATCT
>NW_025944893.1:0-461 GCF_000764305.2 Hyalella azteca | reverse complement strand
CAGTTTTTGCCTCAAATAACGATGTTGGGTAGAAAAAGTGGTCTTGGTGGATCGAAATAATATATGAACCTTCGAAATTAGAATTCCATCCTGCTATAAGTAGACCAGTACAGTAAAGTATCTTGGATACCAGAATTATCATACATAAGAAATGTGTTGAAATCTTGATTAAATAAGGAAATTAAAAATGATCTGATTCTAAAAAATCACTGGTTTGCCACTATGCTTATAGCCTTCTAAGAATTAGCTAAGCTGCTAGCTACGTACAATGTATTGCACACTTGATGGCATGCCTCTGTATAAAAAACATTCAATTTATTGAAACCTAATACACACTAAAGGCAACAAGTTTATATACCAATTTGTCCCACTATGCAGAGAGTGATAAAGATTTGAAAGATATTCGGAGACGAATTAGCAGACAAATTTACTTCTTTGAAGATCTTGCCGACGCCATTTAC
>NW_025944892.1:0-1035 GCF_000764305.2 Hyalella azteca | reverse complement strand
AGGAATTATTACAGAATTTTACATGAATTATTTTTTAATTAAAACCAATAAACGTATTTTTAAGCAACTGGGACGCTCATAATTCCTTCAATACTCAACGGATCTGCATGAATTTTGGAATGTGAGTATTAATCATCGATACGCTGCCGCATGAATTATTACAGATTTTTACATGACTTATTATTGGGTTAGGTTAGGTTAGGTTAGGTTAGGTTTGGTTAAGTTAGGTTAGGTTAGGTTAGGAAATAATTCATGCAAAAATCTGTAATAATTCCTGCGGTAGCGTATCGATAATTAATACTCACATTCCAAAATTCATGCAGATCCGTTAAGTATTGAAGGAATTATGAGCGGCCCAGTTGCGCGAGTCCGCTGGCGAGTCCGTTGAATTGTCGATCGAGTAAAGGAAACAAACAATAAACAGCATTCCTATTGTAATGTTCGGGAAAAACCTTATAATATCGCTTAGACACAAATTTTTTAATTTAAGTATATACCAATTGCGAAGGAAACCCATTTAGTGAAAAGGTACAACGAAAAATTCTAATTCTGAGCGCATACCATGGAAAGTAGAGCAAATACTGAAGCCGCGGTTTATTAAACGTTCGAATCCCATTTAATTTGAAACGGAAAATTTTAAAGCTAAAATGCTTGTGCTTACAGCTGTTTATAAATAAAAAGTTTATAAACTTTCGGATAAAGTATAACTGATACCAGGCTATGTCGCGCATGCGCAGATCAGACAGACCTGCCGCTTTAGGGCTACGTGACGTCACAAAAAAATGAAAGTTTTAATTTGGAAGAAAAGTCTGCAAATTTCTGTTTGTGTTTAGAAGTGCAGAAACAGTGCCGACATGGGAAGTTATGAAGAGGACAATGAAATTAATTTAACGCTTGACCGCTGATCTCAACACCTGCGTTTTATGAGATTTGAATTATAAATTTTCAGCCATTTCTGAAAGTGGCTTCTGTAGCATATCAAGTATCTTGTATGCTTAATGACTAGCCACGAAGAAGAAGCACATTTTAGAAGAC
>NW_025944891.1:0-2253 GCF_000764305.2 Hyalella azteca | reverse complement strand
TTATACCTTAGAATGAAAGTAATATTTAATTCATGTGAACTGGGCAGACTCCCCCCACCTGAGTGAGGTGAACACGGCGCTGCTGCAGCTGCAGGAGAGCGGCGCCCTAGGCCGCATCAAAAATAAATGGCTTAGGCCTATGGCGGCGTCTTGTCCGGTCAGTAATCGTTATTAATAATGTAGTAAAAATTATTTATATAGTTTAAAGGTTTATTTTAATTGTATAAATAATGTTTCCTTAGTCACAAATTTTTTAAGTAGTTAAGTTATTGTTTATATGAATTTGTTGTAATATAATTAGAATAGCTTAATTTCTTAGCTTTACAGTACAGTAAATAATTATTCATTTAATGAATATGTGACGTTTGGAATTGCATGAATTTATGAAAAAATTATTTGTGATAATAGTTCAAATTAAAAGTTTTTGCTCGGGAAACTGATAAAAATTATAGTAATTATAATTGCTCGAAAAATAATAAAAAGTGCTAAAAAATAATAAAAATTATAGCAATTACAGTTTAACATCATGACATAAATTGTTGTGCTCTGACGCCTAAACTTTCATTGCAAATTTATTAAAGTCTTGGTAAACTCAAATGGTAGAAGATGTAGAAAAGGCTGAATTTTGCTTTTTATCTCAAGGCTTGTTAATTATGCATGCATAATTATTATCATTATTATTATCGTTATGTTTATATTCAGATATTTCAAATCTTCAACATCTAATAACTCTCTCTTCGTGTACGTATTATTTGTATAATTTTCAATACAATCAATTCGACAATTGATGATATTGTTCGTAATGAGATTTAATTGCCCTTTCTAAATATCATCTTTCGGTAAATTCAGTGTCCATAATTTTAGTCTTTCTTTATTGGAGAAAGTGAGGTTTTGAAATGTTCAATTAATAAATATTCAGTGTAATTTCAACATATAACACAAACCTCAACAAGTCCTGCATACTCATCCTTATTAAAAGTTTAGTCCTTAAAGTTTTCCTACTCATGAATAAATTCACTAACGTCTTATAATCAATCGAACACTGAGAGAAATGAGTGGAACTTTGCTTAAATAGCGATGCACTATTTTCCTTTGTGTTTGTCAGAGACTCGTGCAGAGAGCAAGAAAGTGGGTAATTTTCAAATAATTTGATGCGTTCATTTTCCTGAGTGAGCACTACCTTCTAATCCGTAACTCAGCAAATCACAAGTGTTATAAATCCTAAAAATTCCAATTAAATATTTAATTATCAGCTTTTAGCTTCCAATCTGACTTTCTTACGACTTTTCCGAGCAATCTGGGCTAGCGATGGTCGCCATATTGCCATTAGCCATATTGGACTGACGCTCAAATGGCCTTATCCCAACCCAAGGCCATTTTTATGAAACCCATACCATGACCTTTGTTACAAATCCCATTCCATGGCAATTTTTACCAATCACATCCCATGGCCATTTTTGGATTACCATCGATTGACCATTTTTACGAATTTCTTTGAAGGAAAAACCTTTACAGGCGCGCATTTCCTTCAACACATGAGGGCCATTTACTGATTGAAATTTGTATGGTAGCTTATCTGATTTGAAGGAAAATGAAGGCTAAATATTGAGAAATTTGACCAGCTACTCTCTCAATGACTGAAATAAAAAATATACCTTTATTTAACGAGTTTAAAGGAAGATATCCTTATCTCTGAAGAAGGTGCACGTCGAAAGATCTACTGAATATTGGAGTGAAGAAAGTAATTAAAACAGTTTATAAATAAGTTGAACTTGCTTAAAGTCTTGTAAGACGTAAAGTAACTTAGAAGTATTTAAAGTTGCGTTAAGCCTCTTAAATGTTTTGACGTAACTTTGTTAAAAAACTTATAACCAAGAACTTTTTGAGGTTCTTCATGAACGCATACTTAATTATAACTACTTAATTAAAGGAAAATAGTGTAAACAATATAAATGAACATAGTTATTTTTTGTTATACGAGGCATGTTTTTCAAGTCAGTACTGTTGTGGAATTAATAAAGACGTGCAAAGATATCACAATAATTTTATTTTTACATGAAAGCCTGCACCTTAATCAACTTTTCTACCTAATTTCCGTGAATATTGAGACACTTGTCATAACGTGGCACCAGTTTTTGAATACCTCCTGATAAAATTCTGCCGCCTGACTTGTTAACCACTGCATCACAAATGTTTTGACTTCGTTATTGTCTTGAAGACGATAACGAAGTCAAAGGTGTTTCTTCAAGTGGA
>NW_025944890.1:0-478 GCF_000764305.2 Hyalella azteca | reverse complement strand
TAAAATTCACAGTCAATAATTATTAGGGCATTTAAATAAATTCCTCAGTTTTGTTTTTGCATGATGTTGTAGCCAATAATTAATAATTGAGCAATTGAGAGAGGGAGTACACAAAAGTGAAGAATAATCAAAACAATATTAACGAAAAAATTCATATGCAAATACATATTATATATTTTTGGAACTTGTTTCGGATTATAACTTCGGAATAAACAAATAAGGGACTTGCATGCAGGAAACATTAACAGAGCAAGATATGTCGCAAGGCATGACGAATAAATACATACTGATAGAAATATAAAATCATTATCACCTCTAAAAACCATCACAGAATTGACACAGCTAGCAGGTTATCACGAAATAAACATACCCTATCGTAAAACAGTAACGCGTACCTTCGTGGTGAATGGCATATCAATGAACTTGTGCAAAGCATATCTCAACGAGGTCACGCCAGAGGTTAATTAAAACCGAAATC
>NW_025944889.1:0-10488 GCF_000764305.2 Hyalella azteca | reverse complement strand
ATACGGAAAACGTATACGAAAAAACACAATATGTGTTAAAATGGGAAAATTTTGAGGTTAATGCATGAATTTTGCCACTAACGGGCATATGAAAATGGTTACATAAAATAGTTTTCCAGTTGCAAATTCAAAATAATCTTTCACTTAATAATTTTTTTCACGGTTTTCGTGTGCAACCGATTGAGTTTAGATAAAATTTTTATGATAATCCAAATATCCAAATGTTATTTTTCTGTGGCGGTAAAAAATTATACGAAACAATAACAGGCTCATGAACTTGATCATGTTAAATAGTATAGTCAGGTTATTGTATATTGCGCAGTTAACTACCGTTATAATTTGGAAGTTAAGGCAAAACTGCGGTTGGAATGCATTCCGTGTAAGAAATTCTCATAGCGGTTTCAGCGTTTATTAGGCCGTAGGCCTATCGCCGATTCTTATCATCGCAGAACATCCACAGCTTGTTGCGAGTCTCGAACTCGCAACTCACTGCTACAATTCTGCTGTGCTTAACCGCCTGGCCTCCTCGCCGATTCTAACCAGAAACTGGCGCACAGAGCTGGGATCGAACCCGCGCCTCTCTGCGCTAATAGTGATACTCTGAACTTTAACCCAGTGGTAATTTCTAAATTAAAGAAATTCTCATGTAGGTTCACTTTTTACTGTGAGGGCAATTTACTTTCATGGAGAATGTTGATCAGTTGATCATCACACATCACCTTAGCTTATTCCTTATCGCTGCCTTAACGGACTTAGTGACGACATGGTGGTGAGACTATATAAGCCCTCTGGTCGATGGATCGCCCAGCTGTCGCAACAGTCACCGCTTAGCTATCTCTCGGTTAACCATTCCTCCTGCTCATAACTGTTCTGTTAGTAGTTAGTTTTTATCCTTTTCAAACATTTCCGTGTCCATACGGCGTTTCTAAACTAAAGGTTTGGACGCACGCCAGCGACGAACAACAGCTTCATCATTTCTGCAGCAAGATACTGGCAGGAGCGTTTAATCAGTCCTAGCATATAATGGCTTAGCTGAATTTTGTTTCAATATGCTTTTCAATCTCCTTATCGACATAAACTCCCATATTTTTTCTACTGTTGACTTTTCAAACCACTCTCTCGCTGCAACCATACTTTTCAATCTGTAATTGCTTGCTGTTCATTAATCTTAACAAGGTGAATTACTTTACCCGTGCCAGCATTAAAACGTAACTGCCACCTATTAGCCAAGTCAACTAACCTATCAAGATCGTCTTGCAACTGTACTTTTTCGACGTACCCGTGACTGTATTTTAAACTTTGGTGACGTCAGCGTACATAGAATACACGCTGGACACAGCTTTTGGCAGATCGTTATTGAACGCAACGAATAATATAGGCCCGAAAACGAATAGAACAGGCCCAGCACGCAGCTGTGCACTTTTAGAATAGAAGTGTCGGCGTTGAAGAAATNGCATCCTCTCGATTTATCAGCGTTTCAATGGTGATTTTTGGCTGGCGAGGCCACCCACCGTTACGCCACCTATAATCTACCATCGCCACCTATAATCATCGATGCGCCACCTTTAATTTTTATTTGGGGCGGAGCATTGTCGAATGCTTTGTCAAAATCGTGATGCACTTAATCCACTGCTTCCCATTCGTCCAGCAAATGAGCTCAATCATTCAAGTCACACAATTGGTTGGTGGCACAATATCTGCCTGGTATAGTCCATGTTGACAGTCTGCTAAGAGATGGTTAATTGTCTAGTGATCGATCAATATTCGATCAACAGAGGTTAATTTTATTATTCCTCCTCACATTTCTTAACCCCACAAACAACACCTGTAAGACTGACTCGGCGATAGTTGCTGTGGCTCCTCATGTCACCTTTTTAGCGCATTTTCTCATTTATGGAAAAAATGCCCTATTGTTCTCGTCATGTCCGTTCGTCTGTCTGTCCGTCTGTCCGTCCGTCCGTCCGTGACTTCACGTTTTCGTCGACGAGAAAATGCGCTCTCTGTCACTCACTGCAATGAGTACCGAGTTATATTTTTTGAGTAATGGTGTCACTTGAGCTTCTTTCCAAGAAATTCCCGCCAACTCTTGTATAATAATCGTGCCTTATTCAATGAACTATCAAGAGTTATTGTCTTTTTCTCTTTTTCTGCTATTCTCCCACTTATAGTACTTGGAACATTAAGATATTCATTAAGGCATTTAATACAACAATCGCCAAGGACCACAGAAACTATCGTCTGACAGATCCAGGTAAGTTAAATTAAATATTTTTTTGCTAGGAATAAATGTACTTTATTCAGTAACAGTCTGAGTAAATTTTCAATAAGTAAATCATGAATGCTTCTTTTGTTGAGTCAGAAGATCCAATGGATTCAATGTTCTGTTCAGGATGAGGAGATTTGGCCGTTTGTAATTAAACTTGACTTTTTCATCAGGCCAGCAATGGGTGTTCTACTTATTCTAAGACTGACTCGTGATTGTGTTGTTAAGCACGATGGTACTGACTGACCATGCAGTCTCACTTGAAATGTTCCAATTAATTTTTTAGAGTTTCTTTCAGTTCATCAAATTTCCCACGGCATCAATGGGGGACGACAGAGGTGCTGCTTTCCGTGGTGGCGAGGGCAGCGATGTGGGTGTCAGTGACGCTAAATTCAGTGGTGTCGATAGTGATGGCGCTTCTGCAAACAATCCTATTAATGTGCCATCTCCCCACGCTGCGTGGAATGAGGCACATTCTTCTGATCGCCAAGAGAATCCCCAAAATAAAGTAAGTGCTTGTACCTGCTTTCCTCGCCATATTGTCGTAACGGAGCTAAGGTGTACACTTGCAGTTTTGAACCGGACTTAAATACAAATCAATCTCCAACGGTCCTTTACAAAAACACTGAAAACATAAACAGAACAGCATCCGTCAGAAAACGCAACCACATAGGTCCTCCTTTGCAACTACACACAGGCGACATCTAAGGAGTATATCTGTCCCCAATTATACTGCTTTTACCTCAACGACCTCCTATCACTCCCTAGCACAGATTACATTACATTTGCAGATGATATAACACAAATTACCGCACGACATTAATAATGTCCTGCGTACAGTTCAGAGAACCAAGATTGGAGCAGAGAGGCGCGGGTTCGATCCCAGCTCTGTGCGTCAGTTTCTGGTCAGAATCGGCGAGGGGGTCGGCGGCTAAGCAGAGCAGAATTGTAGCAGTGAGTTGTGAGTTCGAGACCTCAAAATGGTGTGAATGTTCTGAGATGTTAAGAATCGCCGACAGGCCTACGGCCTAATATAAGGTGAAACCGCTATTATGTATATATACAAATAACAACAGTACAACAAACATAACTCGCCCTTAAACAGCTATACATTCGAAAATAAATGTCATAGCAAAACTAGCACTTAACAAATGTAAAATTAATACATCACTAGCTGTAAAACATCTGACATATTCAACGACAAGCACCACCCTTACACAAAACCTCGTGCTGCATTCGCAATTGTGCACCCACAGATGTACATCCGCAGATCTCGCAGACCAGCAGGTATTGAACTTGGTAGTAAACATATCAATTCGGTTTCATCGTTATAATTTATGAACTTCACAGTGTCACACATGCGTGTATATTTTTGCGTGTAATTATGATTTTTAGTAATTTCTGAATTCCAGCTAATCCTCTGATATATTGCGCTTAACGACTGTCAAATAAATGAATCACTTTGACTCACTTCTGTATACAGGGAAACTATAGTGTGAGAAAAATGGGTAACGGTGCACAAAGTGATTTACCCGTTCAAATGAACAATGTGCTTCAAACATGTGATAACGAATTGAACTTGACTTGCCAGGACGTAACCCCCGGGGCAAACGTTTCTGACCTCAATCTTAACGTCCTAACCTTAACCCCACGATTTTGGCGTTGATTAGCCACCAAGCGGAACGAATGATTAGCCACCAAAACCAAAGCGGAACGACCGGGTCGAGTATTTGAAAGGGTATCGGTTGAAGGAGGAATGGCTCGCTTCGAAGACTTTGCAACCACCTCTGTTTATGGAAGATTCCTTCAATTTTAAAATTTAACGGTGTTTTTCTCGTAAAAGGAAGAAACTTTAATGAGAAACAGTTCCTATAAATGTTTCTGGTTCAAAAGTTGTCATTTGACGACTTCATTTTCATTGCGAGATGCTTACCAAAAAACGAAACAAATCGTCAAAAAGGGCAAAATCAAGGAACAGGTAGCCGTTTAACCGAAGCTTTCTTTTCTTATACTTTTTTTTGTCGAAGATCTGAAATATTTGGTCACCCATACCTCCAAACACGTTTATTTAATTTTACTCCAGTATTAGAGCCATCGGGTTTGCCGATATGCCTTTACGTTATGTATGAGAGTGTCCTTACGGAAGAGGCCAACATTCCTTAGGGTCCAAAGGCTTGCCTGAGGCTTCTCGACAGGATACCGGAACTCGTTCTGTACAAAATATACAGAGATGACATCCTGGTCCTAAATGAAGCAAGTGAACTAGAATTTCACTCATTCATCGAGCAGATGAATTCAATCCATGAGTCAATCAAATTCACCATGGAGACGAGCAGCCAGGAGCTGAATTCCTTAGGTCTCATGATATATAAGGGTGAAAATTTTAGGAATAACGGCACACTCGATAGTAAAATCGATTTTAAACGGACTGAAACATTCCAGTATATGTATAAACGCCTCTAACGCCCACCCTAGCATCTGTTTGAGAGGTTTTATTAAATGGAAATTTTAAGACATAAACGAAACTGTAACAACGTCCCAGACTTCATAAAAACGGTGCTAACGTTTTAAAAAAAACATTGAGGAAAACGAGGATATATCTAAGAACAATTCCTGGAACAACTGAAGGAAGTTCTAAAAAGAAAAAAAGTTGAAAACAAACCCCCGGAACTTTCGCTCTTCAAAACAAAGTACAACCCTGTAATATCAAACAATGAACTGAAGAAAGTATCAAACAAACATTGGCGTTTTGTGAATGAAAATGCTGAACTTAAACCTATCTTTCCTTTACCACCAACAATCTCCTACACAAGAAACAAAAACCTGAAAGAATTCCTGATCAAATCAAGGCTGGAAAAACAAACTCAGAAAAGATAAACAAACAAACTCAGATATAAAACAAACTCAGATATAAAAATATTAATATATTTCCTATGAGAAAAAAATTTCATAAAAAGAAATTCATATGAGCCTGATGAGTGTAGACGATTTTGATCGAATCAGAAAGGAAAATACAAACTCACTTACCTACTTAACAAACGTAAGGATTGTCATATATTTCGTAAAACAAAATTTCCCCATTATTTGGGAGGCTTGGCCATAAGTTGTTGCTCATTTCAAAGGGATATATGATTGACTCATGGACTCATATGATTGACTCATTCATCTGCTCGATGAATGAGTGAAATTCAAGTTCATTTGTTTCACTTATAGGACCAGGATGTCATCTCTGTATCTTTTGTACAGAACGAGTTCCGGTATCCTGTCGAGAAAACACAACTCCAACAAGTGCATAAATAATATCCGAAACCTCGGGCGAGCCTTTGGACCCAAAGATTTATCCCTAAGGAATGTTGGCCTCTTCCGTAAGGACACTCTTATATATAACGTAAAGGCATATCGGCAAACCCGATGGCCATAATACTGGAGTGAAATGAAATAGACGTATTTGGAGGTATGGGTGACCAAATATTTTGGATCTTCGACAAAAAAGTAATTATATTCTTTTATTGGGTTATAATGCTCAAAAATTATAAAAAGCAAGCTTCGGTTGAACGGCTACCAGTTTTTTGGTTGTGCCCTTTTTATAATTGAAAAAATGTAAAAAAGAAATGAAAGATTCGAGATGAACGAAACGACCTCTAACAGTTATCACCTTCTTATAAAAAAACAATTCTCCAATTGAAAATTCTTGCAAGTTTAAATATCTGCGATGTTGGGCATGTAAATTTTGACGGGCATGAATTACTTGCATGTGTATAGCATAATGAATTAGTCTTTAAATGAAAAAATAGCGGATAACCCGACGACAATTACGATATTACTGGAATGCGGACCGGAGCTTACCAAGAACTAGCGTTTTCATGTATTAGTGCTATTGACTTTAAACTTCCATTCTCCTCAGAAGTGTCTCCTTCTGATCCATCAATTATGATCTGAACCATCTGCTTGCTGTTTATTTTAATAAAAAGTAGACGAAAGTAAGTAATTTGTACTCCTGCGGATATTATTAGGAGCTCGCATGACGAAGATTCAACTGATAGTGTTACATAAAGACAAGTTCCAATTTGAATTTTATTCGCTCGTTCACATTTCAGAAGGTCTTCGGGATGTGCCGCAAGAGGACGTGTTGGTTGTGCATCGGTCTCTTCTACAGCGTAATGGTGGTTGCCATTTCAATCATCAAATTCATCAACTCCTACTACTACACTAAGAACTTAAACACCATAGGTTAAGTTTATTGAAGGCAATACTATATAAAATTAGGATCAACGTTGTAACCTTGTATACCACTCTGCCCAGATTTCAATAAACCTCTAAGGACTAGGTCGTATCTCTCCCTACCTTGTTGTCATTTACGTACGCGTGTCTGAGATATAATTAAAGCTTAATAAAGCTCAGATAATTGATGTGTTTATTGTCATTTGCACAGCTAATAGAGCGGAGGAAATAAATTTTTCATCGTGTCGAAAACTCACTACGTATAATTGATAGAATTATTATCTCTAGCGGCAAATAAATTTCATAAAAACGAAAATGAGCTCAATAAGCTATTTTATATGAACCGCAAATCCATTACAAGAAAAAAGATACCCGGATTCCACTTATACTGTACTTGTCTGCTGACTTTATCATATACCGACAATGTATTATCATTTACCGACATTGTGTAAAAACAAAAATAATGACAACTTCTAAGAAATAAGACGGATAAGGTAAATCGAGACAACGGCACAGCATTACTGAGCCGGTGTTTCAGATGTTATTGAATGGAAGTTAATTCAACATTAAAAAGTTCAGTGAATTGTCACTACTTGCAGCAGAGTTTATACTCATATACGAATTCCTACCATCAAAAGTCATTCATTTTACTTGCAATTGCCGTTGTAAATCTGCTCAGTCTCAATTTATTCATAATTACATTGTATCAATATTTTTGTAACTTTAGGGTCATTTTAGGGTAAAGGAAACCGACTTCTAGGATCCTTAGTAAACATTCGGTCTTGTCATGTACGGCGTCACTTGCTACAGTAAGTTGTTGAACCGAAAGTGCAGAATAAGATTGGCTAGTCGGATTTCATGAATTATTAATGTTTATTTATCAGTTCCCTATATTCAATTCATTATCTTGCTCAATTCAAGTTTTGTTCATGATGTGTCCATGTCCAGTTGTTGTGTTTATAGTTCAGTTATTTTACTTTAGTATTTATACTATTTCTTTATTTTTTTACAGTATTTCTGCCCATGCTCTTTAATTAACTGATTTTATTCATCTGTAATCTGATCACCAATACATCTGATATCTTTACTTTTTATTTATTCATGACCTCTGCGCTAATATTTGCTAAAGTTAGTTGCGTGAGACGCATAACTACATCACATAGGTTGACCTCACCGGCAAATACACTGCCAGCACCGTACTAGGTCAACTAAACCGAATACACGTTATACTCTGCCAGGAAAACGGTAGGACAGCATGATCATGCAAAATTTGTAAGTTTCAAGTGCACACGTACTAAACAATAAGGTAGTTAAGGATTAATCTGCCTCCTTAAAACTGTTAGCTGCAGAGAGTCTCTTGACAGTTGCTTGCTGCCCAAAATGCTGTGCATGATCAAGAATTTAACACTTCTGTCAGGTATATATACGTAATGAATACGTAATGTAAGTGCTCAAAAGTAGTGGGATGTAGGGATCTTAGCTGAATATTCAGGTGTACAGTGGAAAACAGAGGGAGAATAAGAACAATAGTAACTAATGTGTGGGACGTAGAATAAGTTAAGGCGTTGACGATCCTCTGTAATTCAAAATCTAAAGTACGCCTATTCAGTGACTTCATTGACTTGTAATAAATATTAAGCAGCAATCTTTAAAGAATAGGCTAAACAAAACAATATAATATGCTTGTGAGACGTACCTCAGATTAAATTATTCAAAACGTGATTACTTGCCGTGCGATTCATGCTGCCATTTTTTTATATGACAATTGTAAGCCCTTCCCCATGCGGCCAGCCTGTACGTCAGCCGGGGTTCAACCTGAAAAGGCTTGTAAAACAAATCGAGGAATAAATTTGACTTCTCTCGAATTTTGCTAGCCTCCTTCAGCACAAGATTATTTAACTTCATTTCACTCTTTAATAAAGATCCGTGAACAATCGCTGTTATAGGGTTTCATTATTTGCGCACTACAGGTCATAAATAGAAGTTCTACTGCAATTGATGTTCCGTTGAAAACTGAATACGTAATGTAAGTGCTCAAAAGTAGTGGGACTTTGCGGTAGGTCCGTTTGTCATTCGCTACTAAGCTTGGTCTAATCTCAAGGGGATCAAACGATGAATGCCAGCGCTTCATATTGGAAAATTTCTAAAACTGTATTACAAGGTGTAAATCAATCTTCTAAGCGGAGATATCTAGAAACTGTAAAATTATACAAAGGATCAAAATCGTAAAGGTCTCGGAGAAGGGCCTGAACAGGGCTTGTCAGCTATGGTTCAAGTCAGCGCGATCATGACGGAGGCTTATATGGCCTTCGCGCCCATGCATATTGCATGGCTATGCTTACAATTGCAGGATTGGCTCGCTGGATCACACAGCGCACTTACTATAGCGGGATATCAATACCCTTACAGGTGATGAATATTAAATTCTGTTTACAATGCAATAATTAGTTGATAATTAATTAGTACTTGCATCAATGGTCTGCCTCACAAAGTATTGTTGCCGGCGCGTGGATGCGGGTGGAGTCTGAAGGACCCACTTTGTGTCTCTGGCAACCATATAATTTAAATAATAGATTTGATGGAAGAATAAAACAGTGGTAAATACAAAGTATACTTGATTATGGGTTATCTATTGACAGCTGCAGGGTTACTCGGCAGAAATTAGTTGAATAAGAAATTTGAAATATTTAATTCAGGATGTAAATTAAAGTGTGAATTGAAGTGTGATATAAGGAGCACGAGAGGGGCAAGCAGCAACTGCACACACAGAAGAAATACTTAATCAATACAAACGCTATGACATATTAAAGCATAAAATAATTACACGCCGCATTAAAGTTCAATTCAGTGCTGATCAAGTTAAACAATGATGAGAAAAGTTGGGTTACAAAATCATATTTTAGCTATGCCCCCTCATAACGAACATACATAATGAAATAGGAATTAAGCTCAATAATGATAAATAAACACTCGATTTGAATCACAGGAATGAATAGCAATTTATGGGAACAAGTGAAAGTAAAATAATGCAAAAACTATCAAAGTAGTTTGGCTAACATGAAGTTCTTAAGTGCAACAGTGATACTTCCACCTGACGGCAGTGACCAAGTTTTGAATCGTGGAATAAAATGAGTTGAACAATTAACACTCTGAGATTAAATGAACACATTTGCAATTAGAGTCTAAACTATTTTCAGGCTAAATAATTTGCTTATAACTTCACTGTCATGCGAAAACTGCCAAAATTTTCGAAAAGCCAGAAAACCGTATATATGTTCCAGATTATATATTTGCGTCAAAATAAATTCTCGATTAACTAACTGAACGTTCTGTTCTTTTTGAACAGAAATAAGTCCATCAAAATGACCTTCGAAATCCACAGTACTGAAAAATTTCCCCAATATGATGTAGTACCTAAATAATTGATGAAAATCTTAATTTTGAAATTATTTATATTGAATTTCTACCTCGCAATCGTGCAAATAAATTAGAGAACTAAGCCATCGACCACATACAGTTACGCGCATATTTATTGGCAACTTTCAACTCCAAATTTAAATATTTCACCTATGTTCAAGATACTGATGAAATATTAGTGTGCTTGTATTAAATGCTAGCCTGTAATCGCGTAAACTAATTTCTTACCTTAAAAATATATTATTCATTTAAAATTTTCAGGTATATCTTATTTTGTAAATTGATTGTTATTTTCCTTGTGCAAAATTAATGGCAACCTTTACATAAAGTCAATTTAACTCATCTTTGTTGATCAAGAATATTCTAGGTTGATATGAGGATGACTCTAAAACATTCCAAAACACTATGTGCCTATACTATAAACCTATACGCCAAGTTTGCGCTTGCTCAGTTAGTCGTTGGAAGCAGGCGTATAAACACATCTCCAAGATTTTCTAAATTCAATTATGGCGAAGACTTCTGAATACTCACAAGACATAAGGGAGTGTGTAGTTGAACTACACAACAAAGGAAATGGATATCGAAAA
>NW_025944888.1:37577-82221 GCF_000764305.2 Hyalella azteca | reverse complement strand
CCCTTTCTCAGCCCCAAATACCCCCTACCACCTACAGCCAACTCAATTATGCGCAATGCGCCTTTTCGTCTCCTACTGTCTTTTCCATTTCTCCTTCTTCTTTCTGGCCACTCTGCGCCACCTCTTGTTTTTTCCACTCTTTCCTAGTGCCACCACACACACACACACATTGGATGCACCTTAAGCAGGATTACGAACTTTTTTGTGATAGTTACAGCTAGGTTCTATAGTCGCATTTACTGAGGGTTTTTTTAGTTTGAATAATATACTCTTTTGTTATATAAACCATTTTTATTTCAAGGTTGTGTCGGCCTCAGGATAACATTGCATGAAGAAAACAAAAATGAATTATTAATTATCAATTTCTTTGGCATAATTGAGGAGTTTAGCGTGCGCATTGCTGACAAGTAATTCGATATAAATATTTTGTAACCATTAATAATAATATAACATAATAATATAATAACGCGTGAAAGTAGCTCAATACCTTCGGATTATCGATTTGTCAAGCCTGAAACGTGTTCAAACAAATTTTCCATTTATAGAACAATCTTTAACCGTTAAAGTTTTTGTATTATGGACCATTGTTCGTAAATTAGAACATATTTTTTAATTAAAGTGTGGCCTAAGCAATGATCTCATTGTGTTACGATATTGAATAATCATGATCTATGGATTTTGGGTATTTTTATCGTACAAATGATTTATCTATTTGAAGAAGTTTGAAGCATGTAAGCAAACGAAAGTCAGCTGCTATAATAATAAACACTCGTGTCACGTGCAGCCAATACGCGTGTCAGTTGCAGCCAATACTCGTGTCAGTTGCAGCCAATACTCGTGTAAGTTGCAGCCAATACTCATGTCAGTTGCAGCCAATACTCGTGTCAGTTGCAGCCAATACTCGTGTCAGCTGCAGCCAATACTCGTGTCAGTTGCAGCCAATACTCGTGTCAGTTGCAGCCAATACTCGTGTCAGTTGCAGCCAATACTCGTGTCAGTTGCAGCCAATACTCGTGTCAGTTGCAGCCAATACCCGCTGTCTCTTATACACATCTAGATGTGTATAAGAGACAGACATAACACAAACGATAACAATACGTCATAACCACACATAACACAAACGATAACTATGCGGTATAACCACACGTAACACAAACGATAACAATGCGTCATAACCACACGTAACACAAACCATAACAATACGTCATAAGCACACGTAACACAACGATAACAATGCGTCATAACCACATATAGCACGATTGATAACAATACGCCATAACCACAACACAAACGATAACAATACGTTATAACCACACGTAAGACAAACGATAACAATGCGTCAAAACCACACGTAACACAAACGATAACAATACGTCATAACCACACGTAACACAAACGATAACAATGCGTCATAACCACACGTAACACAAACGATAACAATGCGTCTTAACCACACGTGACTAACGATAACAATACGTCATAGCAACTCGTACAAAACGATAACAATACGTCACAGCCCAACGCAACAAACGATAACAATACGTCGCAACCACACGTAACAAACGATAACAATACGTCATAGCCACACGTAACAAACGATATAAATAAGTCATGGTCACACGTAACAAACGATAACGATACGCCATGGTCACACGTAACAAACGATAACAATACGTCATAACCACACATAACACAAACGATAGCACTATGTCAAAACCACAGAAATAATAACAGTGTTTCGTATAAACACGAAACGTAAAAGATAACAGTATGTTGTAGCAACATGTGACACAAACAGGGTTTCTAACAAACTCGAATATTACTTTCAAAGAATTTCATGAAACTACTTAACCCTCTACCGCCGTATGTCACTTTCCGCTGGAACATAACTTTCAAACGAAATTATACGTAAACTATTGAGTATATCAACATGAGGAAATTTGTACCCAACAGATAACATTTTGGAGTTGTACATGGCGGCAACCAACAGTGCTAGTCATTTTGCGCTCACTAGAACGTATCCTTTCTGGTAAGTAGGTTTGTGACAATATTGCTCCCGTTACTCATGTTAGGCGGTAGAGGGTGAAAGCCATGCATGTTAGAATTGCTGTATGATAAACATGTTCAATATCAACAGCCAAGACGGTCAAGGTGAACACGATTGCTTGATTTTAAAACCAAAATCATTCATCAATTTAGAGCTGATCCTTAATTGATCGCAATGCTCCCTATGTCTAAATTTAAATTCATTTCCGACGGTATGATCTATTTTTACCTGTTTAACTGCTTCTACTTAATTTCACCATATCGAGGTTAGCGCGCAGCCACGAGATTTCAGCCTTTGCCAGTTCAGCAATAGCCACCACAGGATGACGACCACCTCTCTCTACCTTGTCGGGGTCCATTCACTAAATAAATTAAATTATATACAAGTAAAGCCGTCAGTGGCCCCCAGACATTTACTTATGATCGTGATGTAATAACTATCGCCATTAAGAAGGATGAATAAAACCAAATCAATGAACAAAGATAATAATTGAAGCAACCTATCAATGAATACAAAACAATAAATAAACAAAACAAAAGCAGTGCGCTTTCTCTAGGCCGACTCTTTAATTTCAATAATGATCTAATCAAGTCCTTATTTCGGAGCCTTTCTCTGTGGTGGAATCGCCCGCATAAATGACAAGGTATAACAGGTTCCTACGCGAGGTCACGTTGGTGGTGACTAAAAACCTAAAAGAAAAATTACGAATCTAATTTTTATAATAACATTATACATCCCCTTACAACCTTCTATTTCTCCGTGTACGGATCTTCCGTATTGGCCAATTTTTGACTGAAAGATGACGACCGAGAGCGGCTGGCTATCCTTCGGTCGACCCCGTCAGCGAGATGGCACTTCTTGGAATGTCGTGGGCACCCGACGACGTGCAGCAGGCCGGATACGTCGCCTGCTAACCTCTGCGTCGTCGGTAGAGCGTTATAGATGCCTACTGAAGTAGAGGTGAGTCGCAGAGCACTGAGATGGAGTGTCATACCTGTATGCCCTTTCCTTTCAGTTTTACAAGAAAACAACTAAACATTTTAAAACGCTGTCAAAAAACAAAACTGTCTGTGCTATTAGAGTTAGCAATTTCGCAAGTGACGGTATCACTTTCAAACTGCTGCCGTCCACCTCACTTTGTTTCAGGACATAAATGCAGAAACACACTTCTGAAATTTTATCTTGATTTGTTTTCATGGCTGCTTGACGAAAGTGGTAGAGCTAAATGGTCGGGAGAGAAATAAGAAGGCGATAAAGCTAGTAAAGTTAGATTTTTGGCAAAGTTAAGTCCGTATTCTTCGCACGTTATACGTTTCGGATGTCATCGTCAAACAAATCAAATCGTCCAATGTTCAAGATTTCCATAGATGTCAAGTGTAAGTTTCGTTTGACTTCAGTAACCTGAGAACGACAACGAATTCGAGAAAGCCAATTTTGAGAACATATGACACGGAAATTTTAAAAATCTTCCAGAACTAGAGGATTTTTGGATACATATGAAACCAAAGGAGCGGAGGAGCTAATGTTGTCCGTTTTGTACGCACATCACGCCACGCAAGCCATCGGGGGAAGCGTGAACGCGGCAGACGAACATGGAGCAATGCACGCTTCTCCGCCAGCGTGTTATGTGGCTGGCTGCTCAGGGACGAGTAAGTGGATAATGTTTCTGTGTGATTTTATATTAATATCTTAGCACAGCGCGTTTACGATGCAACAAGATGCACAGGAATAATAACACATGACGTTGTTTCAACAAAACAACAAATCATGTACAAAATTGTAGTACAATTGAAGGATATTAGATTAAGGAAATTGCACCTTATGTAATATGTTACCTATGTTGTGAATTGGAATTCCAAATCATTACTGCACCGTGACTCCAATATTTGCTTATAGTCACGAACTATAGTCAGCCCAACCGCACGGCTAGCTAGCGGCAATAAATCAACAGTCAGTAGAACTTCAGATCCCATTGTACATATTGTTAAAAAATGTTCATTTTATATATATTTAAAATTGTCTTACGCAAAAACTATAGCACGCACAGACATGCGGTAAACTGCGTTAGACGCGCTTTTTCAGCAGCTACAAAATGAGTCAAGAAAACGGAAAAGCCAAAATTTTCGATTTTTAGGGTAGACGGTCCCCTTAAATTCGCAGTAATCAAGACATTTTTTCCAAACTACCGAACAGACTTGAACGGAATTTAGTATTTATATACCTAGCCTCAGCAATGGTGATGTTTACAATTTTTCCGTTTTGCGTTCGTTTGCGAGCTATACGGCTATACGTATAAATTTTCTAAATTTATTTATTTTATTTTCTAAATTTATTTATTTCTAAAATTTTCTAAGCATGTTGAAAAGCAAGCTAACACATCCAACAAACTTCAAACAAACGATTAATCAAACGCTCATACGAGTTCTTAATTGCAGAAGCGATGAAGCAGTCGTTTATTGCTGTCGTGCGCCCGAATCTAGAGTTTGGAAACGTTGTGTGGTCACCGAGATTTGAAAAGGACAAAAATTTAATAGAGAATGTTCAAATACGCGCAACAAGGATAATTCCAGGCTTGAAGGGCAAGTTCTATGAAGAAAGATTGTCCTAGGAAAGATCTTTCATAGGAAAGTCCTATGAAAGAAGCTTCCCAACCTCAGTTATCGACGTCTGCGTGGGGAGCTCGTTGAAGAATACTCATGGTTTATACAAGGTCTCCAAAGGATAAGTAGAATTTGAAACAAGAACCAACACCAGGGGCCACGGCTATCAACCTCCCTGCAAACTGCATCAACCTCCCTCTTTAATTTAGATTTCACCGTAGGTAACTTGAACCGAACAGGAATAACTAATGTAACTAATGTGCTGTCTCCTGAAATGACCAGAAATATGGTAAATTATTTTTATTTCGAATGTAAAATGCTTATATAAATTTAAATATTTTTCTCAAGCAAGTCAAAGATCTCTAAAATATTAAATCCTGAACACACGTAGCAGATTTGAGTCCATGTTTAGGTTTACTAAATACTTCTAAACTCTTAACAGGTATCATTACGGTCAGCTCAAGGTCTGGTTCAAATGATATTTCTTTTCTGAATCCGACGGTTGATCATTATTCTTTACACACAACGGCTTAAGATATTGGAAACTTTAAAAACAATTTGATTCATGTCGTTCGTAGTTTTCGGTGAATTTAATTAGTTCCCACTAACTCCGTTATAGCGTGCGGGGACTCCAGCAATTGAGTTCGTACAAGCAATTATTATTACTACATATAGTTGGATGCAAGTCAAATGAGGGACAGCAGCAATAGCTGAAGTTTTCACTTTGACGAGCTGGTAAGATTATATTTATTTCGATTTGGCTTGTAAGTCAATTTAATTCAACAGAAGTTGTCGAAGCCAGAAAAATACCGAGCAAACTTAATCAAAGTTTAGTCTCAGAATGAATCATAAAGAGACAAATTTTCGATTTAAAAAAGCCTAGGTCAAATATGATGTGTTGTTAAAATATTTTGGGGGTTTAAAACGCACCTAAATTATTGAAACAAGTTATTGTTATTCCGAAATTGTAATCATAATGCATAAGCTATTTAAATTTTTTATAACGCTGGACTTCAAATTCAAAGGTCGCTGCTTCCAAATTTGATCGCCTTCTAAACTTGTGTTTCAATGACAGAAAGAAGCTAACAGAGAAATTGACCTAGCTTGTAGCTAATCGATACCGAAATTGCTCAATGCAAGCTGCTTTTTTAACTCGACTGCCTTTTCGTTTGATCATTTGCTTTGTCTCATACCAAATTCTTCTGGACAGAAGTGACCTACAAAAAACTAGAGAAATGAGATACGAGTAACGAAGCAAACAATACAAATAAAGACAAAATTGTTTTCTACTCAAGTCTGTATAGGGCTTCTTACTCAAGCTCTCCACGTCGTAACATGTGTTGGCCACTCTAAGCGTCGCGGCTCCAGAAGAACAGTTCTTTCATTTAACACAATAAATCAAAGCAAGCAACATCCGTCGTTTGACTGCTATTATTTAATTGCAACCTCAGGCGACAAAGATTCACACATTCTAAAGACTGTTCTTGCACTCAACTCCTCACGAACAGGCTCCATCCGATAATACAACGGTAGACCAAACCTCTGAAGTTAAAATGCTATCCAATAACATTACTTAACACCAGCTAGTGGCTCCCAAAGTTTTGCAGGCTGGTACCTAGCTCTTTGGCTCCCCAGTGAATTTCTAGCGCTAACCACTGACACATACAAACACCTCTTTCTTGATATTTGGTATACTGCAATTTGAAACGAGAATGGTTGAACACTAATGTGTATTTCACAAAAGAAAAAGTTGGTACACCAATATATATTTCAAGCAGGTTTCATTGAAGACCAGAGAATTTGTTTTATTCGCAATTTTCTTATTAGTTTTTTCAATATATCGTACAATATTTTTAGTTTGAACTGGCAAATCGAAAATCAGGTTACCGATGGACATTTTTATTTTTATCTTCGATGTGAATTTAGTTTTCTAATTGATTCTGCTTTTCTTATAGGTTTTGAACTTTGAACTGACGATGGAGCTGGACTCCGAAACGTTTTCATTCTTAAGAAATGGTTAATATTCTGGCTGTTTTCTTTGCTTTTAAATTCCTGACATAATCTTTCTTATTACTTAAAGGATTCGGTATATCGTGTTCTAAAATTATAGGGAACGTCGAGCCCGGGCAATACCGGGATAACCCAGTACCAGTATTTATTTTCCTTTATTTGATTGATAAATGTCATTATTGAAATTTTGCCTTGGAACTCAAATTCGATATCTCATACCAGGTGCCGCTGCGACTTCCTTCTAGACCACCACTTACATCTCCGTCCAGCACCATCCCAACTGATCAGACGACGGTATCTACATAGAAGTGAAATATTTCTGTTACCGCAATGTACTGTACTGTAAAGTTTTAACTGTGGCTATAAATATAGAGGTGGTAAATCAAATTCGCGACACTGTTTGTACGAAAAGTCAAATAAATTTGAATTAACTCGATTTTCGGCTTCCCACCGACGATATCAAAGTTATAGGAATAGGCGACCAAATTAAGTAGACCAAAATGTTGAATACAACTCGTAGAAACGAAATAAAAACGATTCTGCAACTTATTCATCATTTCAGGTACCGTTCACTCCCGCGGATTGTTGGGAGCGGCCGGAGAAGACATCGGGCGTGTACACCATCTACCCCAGCGGCGCTGCCGTCCACAATACAGTCTCTCAGGCCCAACGGCCGTCCTCGAGGTCGACCTGTGGCTTTAAGTCTACCCAGTGTAGACACCCCGAAAAGAAGAAGAAGAAGGCGCTGCCGTCCAAGTTTACTGCGACCAGACGACGGACGGCGGCGGCTGGACGGTCTTCCTGCGGCGCCAGAAGCAGGAGCCTCAACTCAACTTCAGTCGAACCTTCAAGGAATACGAAGAAGGCTTCGGCAGTCCCAGTAGCGAATACTGCGGTATGCGGGCAGAGATCGTCCGAGGAGTAAACCGCACCAGCGGCCGCTACCTGGACTTTAGGTGAGTCATGCCCCGTGGTTGTAGCTTAGAGGGAGTGTTGGGGTACAGAGGGAGTGCTGGGGTATAGAGGGAGTGTTGGGGTATAGAGGGAGTGTTGGGGTAAAGAGGGAGTGTTGGGGTACAGAGGGAGTGTTGGGGTACAGAGGGAGTGTTGGGGTACAGAGGGAGTGTTGGGGCACAGAGGAAGTGTTAGGGTACAGAGGGAGTGTAAGGGTACAGAGGGAGTGTTGGGGTACAGAGGGAGTGTTGGTGTACAGAGGGAGTGTTGGGGTACAGAGGAAGTGTTAGGGTGCAGAGGGAGTGTAGGGGTACAGAGGAAGTGTAGGGGTACAGAGGGAGTGTTGGGGTACAGAGGGAGTGTTGTGTCACAGAGGGAGTGTTGGGGCACAGAGGGAGGGTTGGGGTACAGAAGGAGTGTTGAGGTACAGAGGGAGTGTTGTGGCACAGAGGGAGTGTTGGGCACAGAGGGAGTGTTGGGCACAGAGGGAGTGTGGGGCACAGAGGGAGGGTTGGGGTACAGAAGGAGTGTTGAGGTACAGAGGGAGTGTTGTGGCACAGAGGGAGTGTTGGGCACAGAGGGAGTGTTGGGCACAGAGGGAGTGTTGGGCACAGAGGGAGGGTTGGGGTACAGAGGGAGTGTTGAGGTACAGAGGTAGTGTTGGGGCACAGAAGGAGTGTTGTGGTACAGAGGGAGTGCTGGGGTACAGAGGGAGTGTTGCGATACAGAGGGAGTGTTGGTACAGAGGGAGTGTTGTGGTACAGAGGGAGTGTTGGGTACACAGGGAATGTTGGGGTACGCAGGGAGTGTTGAGGTACAGAGGGAGTGTTGTGGTACAGAGGGAGTGATGGGGTACAGAGGGAGTGTTGGGATAAGCAGGGAATGTTGGGGTACGCAGGGAGTGTTGGGGTACAGAGGGAGTGTTGTGGTACAGAGGGAGTGATGGGGTACAGAGGGAGTGTTGGGGTACAGAGAGAGTGTTGGGGTACAGAGGGAGTGCTGGGGTACAGAGGGAGTGTTGGGGTACAGAGGAAGTGTTGGGGTACGCAGGGAGTGTTAGGATACAGAGGGAGTGTTGTGGTACACAGGGAATAATGGGGTACACAGGGAATGTTGGGTACACAGGGAATGTTGGGGTACACAGGGAATGTTGGGTACACATGGAATGTTGGATACACAGGGAATGTTGGGGTACACAGGGAATGTTGGGTTGGATACAGGGAATGTTGGATACACAGGGAATGTTGGGTACACAGGGAATGTTGGATACACAGGGAATGTTGGGTACACAAGGAATGCTGGATAGACAGAGAATGTTGGTACACAGGGAATGTTGGGTACACAGGGAATGTTGGGTACACAGGGAATTTTTTTCTATGTAAGTTTCGCTCAAATTGCGAATTTTTGTATATCCGCTTGAATCTGATATATACCACTATGACTGATAGCTTTAATGATACCAAATGTGAGCTTTACACGGAAAAACTCGTTAAGTTATCCAGATCAATGTACATAGGGCATTATGCATGTAATTTGATCCACCAGAGTGGAAGGCGGTAAAAATTACACACTGAGGGTCGGCGGCTACGACGCCAGGAGCAGCTCTGCCAGAGATGCCCTCACCGTCCGTCACAACGGCATGCAGTTCTCGACCATCGATCGTGATCGTGATCGTGATCAATACGGTGAGATCGAGCAATGTTAGGACGGTTTATCTGCACATATCATAAACATTCAATAAATCATGAACATTATAAGTATGCCCCATACTCTCACGCACCACGTCACACACCAGCACTACCGCGTGAGTGCAGGCACTGAAAAGACGAGATAGGAAGGTAATTGTGAAGGTATCAGGTACTGGTAATGATCGCTGGTGTATTGTGCATTGTGAAGGTATCAGGTACTGGTAATGATCGCTAGTGTATTGTGCATTGTGAAGGTATCAGGTACTGGTAATGATCGCTGGTGTATTGTGCATTGTGAAGGTATCAGGTACTGGTAATGATCGCTAGTGTATTGTGCATTGTGGAGGTATCAGGTACTGGTAATGATCGCTAGTGTATTGTGCATTGTGGAGGTATCAGGTACTGGTAATGATCGCTAGTGTATTGTGCATTGTGAAGGTATCAGGTACTGGTTCAATGACGATGTCAATGATGAATATGCAGGGCACAATTCAATTCTTCTTCACTCTATGATTTATATGCCATTTAATATAAGTAATATATATAAATTTATTCTTTTAAATGTACACAATCATCATTTAAGGCTTAAAAGACTCACAACATCAGTAAAGAGAACTCACAAAAAAGTCTTATTATAACGTCCTATGACGCACACATGACGTAAGAGGACGCCAGGATCAGTGTCTGTTTGCCGCATTACATTTCACTGAAGTAAACTGCAGAACATCATCAAAATATCTGTAGTAAAACTCATCATGATACAGTGAAATAAACTTCATTCAACTTCTTGCCAGGAATTTCGCTGAGTCGTAACTGTAGATAAAACGCCGTGTCATGTCTTGCTCTTTTTCAAAACAAATAATTGCCTAAAAATAAATGGCTTACCAATAATGAACGTAGGATTTTAACTTCAGAATATAACAAAAGTTTCATTAAAGTCACTTTTGAATGACTGCTACTTAACTGTGATGTCCAAGTCGGATTAACTAAATGCATTCTTGATTCTTCAGGAGGAAGCTGTTCAGAGAAGTACGGTGGCGGAGGCTGGTGGTACAGGAGCTGCTATCGTGCGAACCCTACAGGCGAGTGGGCCGGCGACAGACCCTCCGAGAAGACCACTGGAGGGAAGTTCTTGGTCTGGAATATCAATGTCTACCAGGCGCACGTCACTGAACTCGCCCTCATGATCAGACCAAAGGATTAATATGTACAATATGATGGATCATGTAGGATATGCTCAAGGGCAGCAGGAAGTGCTCCAGGACATGTAGGGCATGCTCTAGGACATGCAGGAGGTCCTGTAGGACATGTAGGGCCATGCTCTAGGCATGCAGGAAGTCCTGTAGGACATGTAGGGCATGCTCTAGGACATGCAGGAAGTCCTGTAGGACATGTAGGGCCATGCTCTAGGACATGCAGGAAGTCCTGTAGGACATGTAGGGCATGCTCTAGGACATGCAGGAAGTGCTGTAGGACATGTAGGGCATGCTCTAGGACATGCAGGAAGTGCTCCAAGACATGTATGGCATGCTCTAGGATATGTAGGAAGTCATGTAGGACATATAGGGCATACTCTAGGACATGTAGGAAGTGCTCCAGGACATGTATGGCATGCTCTCGGACATGCAGGAAGTCATGTAGGACATGTAGGGCATGCTCTAGGACATGCAGGAAGTGCTGTAGGACATGTATGGCATGCTCTAGGACATGCAGGAAGTCATGTATGACATGTAGGGCATGCTCTAGGACACGCAGGAAGTGTTGTAGGACATGTAGGGCATGCTCTAGGACATGCAGGAAGTGCTGTAGGACATGTATGGCATGCTCTAGGACATGCAGGAAGTCATGTAGGACATGTAGGGCATGCTCTAGGACACGCAGGAAGTGTTGTAGGACATGCAGGGCATGCTCTAGGACATGCAGGAAATGCTCCAGGACATGTAGGGCATGCTCTAGGACATGCAGAAAGTGCTGTAGGACATGTAGGGCATGCTCTAGGACATGCAGGAAGTCCTGTAGGACATGTAGGGCATGCTCTAGGACATGCAGGAAGTGCTCCAGGACATGTAGGGCATGCTCTAGGACATGCAGGAAGTCCTGTAAGAAGACATGTAGGGCATGCTCTTGGACATGCAGGAAGTGCTCCAGGACATGTAGGATATGCTCTAGGACATGCAGGAAGTGCTGTAAGACATGTAGGGTATGCTCTAGGACATGCATGAAGTCCTGTAGGACATGTAGGGCATGCTCTAGGACATGCAGGAAGTGCTGTAGGACATGTAGGGCATGCTCTAGGACATGTATGGCATGCTCTAGGACATGCAGGAAGTGCTGTAGGACATGTAGGGCATGCTCTAGGACATGCAGGAAGTGCTGTAGGACATGTAGGGCATGCTCTAGGACATGCAGGATGTCATGTAGGACATGTAGGCATGCTCTAGGACACGCAGGAAGTCCTGTAGGACATGAAGGGCATGCTCTAGGACATGCAGGAAGTCAAGCAGGACATGTAGAGCATGCTCTAGGACATGCAAAACATGCTCCATGACATTTAGGACATTCTCTAAGATATGCAAGACATGTTGTAGGACTTGCGCGAAACGCGCTAGGACAAATAAGACATGTTCTCGCACACGTGGCACATGAACATAAACATGCTCTAAGAGATGTTAAGAAATGCTCTAGGACTCATGTGACATGCTCCAGGAGATGTAGGACATGCTCATGAATATGCTTAACACATGCACTCGAGGACATGTATGACTTACTCTATGACATGTAGGACATTTAGGATATGTGTGGCATTTAGGACATGTTTTAGGATATGGATGACATTTCGAACGTGTTTTTGGACATTTCGGGCTTGTTTTAAGACATGTAGGGCATTTAGAATATCCTCTTAGGACATGTAGAACATGCTTTGGGACTTGTGATATGCTCTATGACATGTAGGACATGCGCATGGACATGTATGTCTTACTCGGGGCATGCATGACTTACTCTATGACATGTAGGACATTTATGACTTGTTTTATGTTATGCAAGGCATTTAAATTATATTTTAGGACATGTAGGAGAGTTAGGACATGTTCTAAGACATGTAGGATATTTAGGACATGCGCTAATACATGCGGGAGATTAGGAACATGCGCTAGGACATGTATGATATGCTTAAGAACATGTATGACATACTTAAGGACATGCATGACAGGCTTTTGTTCCCCTAGATAAAGTTATGTGCAATGAACTAGGGCTGCATTAAATCCATCTGATTGGCTGTTAGGATAACTGTTAACGATTGGCCCTTCCTTGAACGACTTTTTAAACAAATCTAGGATTTAGTTCACGAAGAACACTACGTAATGGCATGTTTCTGTCAGGATCAGCGAGGCCGTGTGATGGCACTTGGAATTATCGAGTCGCGTGGATCGCAAACCCCCGGACTGAATAAGATGTGCTATTTGCACTCATTGTGCACTTTGGCTCAACTGTCCCAAGGGCTTATCTTCGTCTAGGTCGTTCCTATGATTTCTAGCCTGAATTCCTAGACGTATTGCTTATTATACTATAAAGTTCATGCAGATTCAAATGAGCTGCATTACAAGCTCAATAATTATCATCCTGTTTAGTCACGAAATGATTGTTCATCTGTAATCGAGGCAGTTAAGGCTTATCTCAAAGCGCGCTGATAGCAAGAATATTTTAAAGGCTTAGAAGGACTCATTGAATTGCGTATGGATCGCTTTGCATGTGAATGCTTTCAGCCAGATTGTAATTTAGTTAATATTATTATTAGTTATTGTTAATGTTCTGCGAAATTTTCTACGCCTCGAAAAGGTTACCTTTAAAATATTATTAATGGAATTCTAATTGTGATTCAAACTCCTGTTCGCTGATAAAATTTCGTGTAGCTCAACATATATTTTTTAATATAATTTTGATTGAGTGGCTCTATCCTTCAAATTATGAATCCTAAATTAATTAACTGGAATTTGATCCAAAATTGTAGGCCGCTCAGTGGTCACTCCGCATGCCAGGTTCCGCAGGCCAATACAAAAAAATTTGCGTGATATAGTTTGAAGAACATTCAACTTGTTTCAAAAATAACTAATGCTAAAAAAGTTAGTACTGGTACTATTAGAAACTGGCCTGCCAAGTAGAAGGGACAGAAAGCGAATTCAAAGTCACACTCATTACTATGGATGGCGAGCGCGACAGCGATATTGATAACGCCGACTATGACAATAGGTAGCAAGGAATTTCTGTCAATCTACTAGAACCTGAGCATTTTTTGACAAGTGGAACTGGTGGAGCAGAGGAGGAAAAGCTGTCCGTTTCGTGCGAGCGCGACGACACGCAGGCCATCGGGGGACGCGTGGACGCGGCAGACGAACAGCTACGAAGCCAGCGCGCTTCTCCGCCCAGCGTCTTAGAGGTTGCCTGCTAGGGGACGAGTAAATGACTTATGATTTACGATGTTTCTAATGATTTGAAATGCAATACGATGTACATGGATAATTATTATACCTAATATTGTTTCAATATGATGCCATTTTATAAGAGTTAGGCATGAATAATAGTAATGAATCATGCCTGAACAATTGAACATGTTGATCCATTCTGAACATTTAAATTACTTTACGCGTGAGCAAAAGTTCTTTCGAGTTAATTATCACATGGCAACCGAAACCTGGGCTTAGAAGAAGCAATAATTTAGCTAACAAAAATTTATGCTGCAAGCGTTTAAGACTTATTAAAATTCATTGGAATGATAATTATAGACAAGTTTACGATATTGATCGTGGTTCCAATATATTCATTGAACTTGTTCTGTACGCTATTGTCTTCTAAATGAGAGACAAATTCAACGGTTTTTTAGAGCAGCTTTGTACATGCTCTAACGTATCAAGGTATACAATGGATAAAGCTTCAGCTGGCATGTCCTGTCTTCCATCGGTTTTAAGAACATCAGCATGGACTGCTGCAACGCTTGAATGTTGTTCGCGTGGAAAACAATATCGCGTCGCCCAGGTGTTCTGTTGCAAACTAAGGTAAACTTTAATAATGGCTACCGAAATATGCCAAGACTAGTTGTGCGGAAATGTTTAGAAATCTTTAATTCACAAATTAAATCGCCCAATTATATCCTAAAGATTACCTTCAGGAATGGGTCCACTAACATCCCAATAGCCAAGTGACGCTTGAAGAGTAAATCAGTAATGTGATTAGTAAAGTAAGATTAGCCTATAAGAAAAGTAAAGAATTAATATAAGCCTGCAATTATTAATATAATTAGGGAATGTAATTGACCAGGCTTATCTTGATTGAGTGAATACAGAATAAGCATGCAGATGAGAATTTGAAATTTAGTAGCGCAAATTATTTATTAGCAGAAAAAACGAGGTTGTCACATCAGCTATCTTCGAGTGTTCTTCCTTACACTTCAAGGTTGCGAATGAAGGCTATTTATTTCTTAAATTAATTGTTGATAACGGGGAAAATTCAATTTGTTAACTTCACATCGTTAGATTTTGCTACAAGGATGGCAACTTAATGTAAAATTTTTAATACAATTATATTATCTTTTTTGCACAAAATCCGGAGAATAAGTTTTCGATTTAGACTCGTAATTTAAATCTTTTTCTATTTCATTTATTTGGAATAGATTCACGAACCAAATAATCATTACAAATTTCTTAAGCTTTCTTAAACAATCATATTAACTGAAGATATACCCCTTTGTGCGCTCACACCATCTATCGCTCAGGATGTGCAGTCGTCGTCAACAGCGATTAGTTTTCTCGAAATTATTACTGAAAAATAGTTGCTTCGTGTCCTTATCTCGGTCTTCGACATCCTACCTAAGGATATATAGACTTAAAACTCCGGTGAAAAATAAAAAGAAACAATACGTCTATGCATTTATTCAATGATTTGAATACTACGCACTAATACACACTACATAATCACTAACCAGCTACCTTCTCGGAGAATTGCCTTGTAGTTGATGATTGAAAAATATCTAGAGTTCTTCGGAACCTATAAATTGATGAAAGAAGCCTTCCTCTTGAATTTACGAGCTAGTTTATTCGTTGGGAACTAAAAGTCTGAGGTTCATTTAACACAGAACTTAGCGAATCAGCATAATTTAAATAACAGATGTAACAGATTACTTGAAATGACTGTAAGCAATACATCGTTACTTCTTATCAACAATCATCAACATCATAACATTCAAATTGATCGCAATCCTGCAGCAAAGATGTCCTCAAGATGTCAGCGCTTCTCCTCAACACAGCGCAATCCCGGGGGCAGATCCTGCACCGTCCGGTAGACAACGGCAACGCTGGCTACTGTGAATTTCACGCAGGAAACATAACAATATTTTATAACAACACGTAACACAAAGGATAACAATACGTCATATAACAACACAAACACTAACGATAACAATACGACACAACCACACATAACACAAAGGATAACAATACTTCTTAACCACGCATAACACAAACGATAACAATACGTCATAACCACACAAACGATAACAGTACTTCATAACCATACAAAATACAATAGTATTTCGTATAAACACGGAACACAAACGATAACAATACGTCATAACCACACACAACACGAACGATAACAATACGACATAACCACACAAACGATAACAATACGACGTAACCACACATAGCACCAAAGATAACAAGACGTAATAACCGCACATAACACGAACGATAACAATACGTCATAACCACACAAAAGATAACAGTACTTCATAACCACACAAACAATAATATTATTTCGTATAAACACGGAACTCAAACGATAACAATACGTAATAACCACACATAACACAAAAGATAACAGTACGTCATAGCCACACAAACACAAACGATAACAATACGACGTAACCACACATAACACAAACGATAACAATACGTCATAACCACACAAACGATAACAATACTTCATAACTACACAAACAATAATAAAACTTCGTATAAACACGGAACACAAACGATAACAATACGTCTGTCCAGGGCGTTCACGTAAAAGGATACCGCCAAGGCAGTTAACAAACGAACTTGTGGTGCTATTTCCTTTACTGTTCTTGTAAGCTGAAAGTAACAAAACATAAAGACTTTACTTGAGGTGTGGTGACATTTCGTTAATAATAAAACAAAGATTGGCACAAGCTAAAAATAAATGCTTCAGAGGTCCCACTAACGCTCTTGGCTACGGTGAATTGTAGTAATGATAGACGACGTAAATAAAGAATATATGATACATAGTTTCGGCACATAAGATATAGTCGCAACTAATATAAGTGGACATGGGAGTTATACTGCGTCTAGCAATAATAAAATACTTACAGCAGTTATTAAAACGCAAAAAAAATGCGGCGAACAGACAAAGTTAAATTCGACGTTAATCGGTGACGTGCTGAGTTCTACTCCCGGGCTGCAGCTCATGGCCCGTAGCCTCCGTTCCGTAAAATGTTGCCACAATAATTTAAATAAATCTACCGACCGTGGGCGCTAAAATATTTTATTGTAGATAAATGACAACGTCACATAACCACACAAACAATAACAGTATTTCGTATAAACACGAAACAAATACGATAACAGTATGTTGCAACAACATGTGACACAAACAGGGTTTTTAGAAAACTCTGATATTACTTTTAATGAATTTCATGAAACTACTTAAAGCCATACTGTTAGAAGTGTTGTATGATAAACCTGTTCAATATCAGCAGCAAAGAAGGTCAAGGTGAACACGATTGCTTGATTTTGAAAACCATATTCATTCATCCAACTTAGAATTAGAATACAATGCTTATTATGTCTAAATTCAAATACTTTTCCAACGCTATGATCTCTCTTGAAGTGTTTAACTGCACTTACTAAATTTCCCCATATCGAGGTTACCCGCAGCCTCGACATTTTCAGCCCTAGCAGCCATCCAAACACCAGTTCAGCAATAGCCACCACCGGATCCGACCACCTCTCTCTGCCTTCTATCTCCCGTGTACGGATCTTCCGTATTGGCCAGAGATGAAGACCGAGAGCGGCTAGCTCCTCTTCGGTCGACCTTGTCAGCGAGATGGCACTCTATTGAGTCGTGGGCACCTGACAACGTACAGCAGGCCGAATACGTCCCCAGCTGACCTCTCTGCGTCGTCGGTAGAAGTTAATAGATGCCAACTGAAGTAGAGGTGAGTCTCAGAGCACTGAGATGGAATGTCATGCCGGTCGGCCCTTTACTTTCTGTTTAATAAGTTGACAACTAAACATTGTAAGACGGCGACTAGACTAGACATTGTCTGACGGCGTTACTAGAGTTAACAATTTCGCAAGTGACGGTATCACTTTCAAACTGCTGCCTTTCACCTTAATTTGTTTCAGGACAAAAATGCAGAAACACATTTATGAAATTTCATCTTGATATTTTGTTTTCATGACTGCTTGACGGAAAGTCTTAGAGATAAATGGTCGGAGAGACATAAGAGAGAGAAAAAGCTAGTAAAATTCGATTTTTAGCAAAGTTAAATCCGTATTCTTCGCAAGTAATACGTTTTGGATGCCATCGTCAAACAATTCAAGACTTCCAACGTTCTAGACTTCTTTCGGACGTCAGGTGTTAAGTTGGAAGTCGAAGACGTTGGACGTCTTCATGCAGTAACCTGTGAACGACAACGAAATCAAGATAGCCAATTTTGACAGTATTTAACGTGGAAATTATAACACAATCTTCTAGAACTTGAGGATTTCTGGATACATGAAACCAAAGGAGCGAAGGAGTTTAAAGCTGTCCGTCGTACGCACGCCACGCCACGCAAACCATCGGGGGGAAGCGTGAACGCGGCAGACGAACAGGAGCAACGAGCGCTTCTCCGCCAGCGTGTTAGTGGTTGCCTGCTCAGGGATGAGTAAATGAATAATGTTTCTAGTTATATTTATATTAATCTCTCGCTACAGTGCATTTACGTTGCAACAAGATGCCCAGGAATAATAACTTATGACATTTCAATAAAACGACGGATCATATGAGTCTGTTCAGCTAGGGCGCGTTCCAGGTCCAGTCTGAACATTTGGATTGGATTTGGATTTCGTCATCTCATGCCAATGAAACCCCAGATGTTAACTAATAACAAGTAATTTGTCTGCAAGCCTTCTGAAACCATACCCTCTTGTTCGCGCATCTTCTGTCGCGCCCGGATGCGCATTCGTCAACAGCGATTAGTTTTCTAAGAATTTCTTCGTGTACTTATCTCGCTCCCTGGCCTCAACCTAATGAAATATGAACTTGAAAATCCGTTACAAAATGAGGGAAAAGAAGTGTTTGCATTATTTCAATATTTTGAACGCCACACACTATTACAAAAATTTCCCTTTTAGAGGAGAATAAAAGGATATATCCTGGGAAATAGTTAGATTGAAGCTTATTGAGAGGTACTCAGAACCTTCAACATGAGCTAAGCCTATCTCCTGGCTTGAATTTACAATAGATAATTGTACAAAATAGCTTGAACGAACTGATGGAATCGTTAAACAATAGTCTGTACTCATTTATTACAGAAGTTGAATATTATATAAGCAGTCAGTTTATTTTATATAACAGACTTATATCAGCGGCATGCAATGAATTCAAGTTACGCATTTACACTTATTTTCAACAAACGTCAATATTAGAACATTCAAATTGATTGCAATGCTGCAGCAAAGATGTCCTCAAAGATGTCGCTTCTCCTTAGCATAGCGTTATCTCTTTGGCAGATCCTGTAACGTCTGAGCGCGGAGCGCAGGATATGCCATCCATTCAGTGCAAGGCTTGGTGTTCTCGTAGCCAGTTCATCGGCTGGTGGGTACAGTGACTCGAAGTGCGTACATCGGCTGGTACATCGGCTGGTGGGTACAGTGACTCGAAGTGCGTACATCGGCTGGTGGGTACAGTGACTCGAAGTGCGTCCATCAGCTGGTGGGTACAGTGACTCGAAGTGAGTGCTTCATATTACGATTAGGCTATAGAGACACAGAAGTAGTACATAGGAACGCGATATGTCCACGCCAAGGAGTCGCCTCGCCATTCTGCACATTCTGTGGTTGACTGTGCATTTGTTGACGGATGCCGATGGCCAAACTATCTCACAGCAACGCTCACCGTCCATTGGCGCCGTTAATCAATGTCTTGCCAGCGTCGTAACCGCGCTGGACGTCATCGGCAATCCTCGTAGCGAAGACGATATCAGCGTCGATAAGTTTACCCCACAGCAACAACGAACTTACGAGGAACTTCAGGAACTTGCGGATGTTTTGAGGACTGAAACAAGCGTCAACGAGAAGAAGTCGTCAGTTGTGAATGTGGTAGAGGACCTGATGGCTTATCGGCGGTGCATCGTAGAAGGTGGCGAGTCTACCCCGCCCGGCGTTGACACTACTCCAGCGATGGTAAAATATTCAACTATAGCGTAACATTATTTTCAGACGTTCATTTTCATATTACAGGCGTCCTACAGTTCTTCAATTGGTAATAATTTTTAAATGTGCTGGGTAGAATTTCAAGAGCCACTAGAAACTAACCAGGCAGGAACAATTCAATGGAGACGTCGTAAAACTTTGATTTCTCCCTTCACTTCTTTATTGTTAAAATGCCGCATCAGTTATACCACACATACATACAAATAAAGGTACGGAAAAGAATAATCAACAAAAATATTGGATTCTGAACAATATATAAATTCAGAATTCAACGAGTAATATCAAGATGCAAATTAATAATCACAGCGTGACACAAACTTTAAGTTACCGGAAGGTGGTAACTAGCTAGTCTTCCGGCACAAACTCTTCCTGTGATAATCTACAATCTACTTTACTCTGTCAAGAGAAAGAAGAATTTTACTAGAATTGTGAAACTATTCTAACTATGACATGGATGATGAATGTAAACAGATATGAAACACTCCTTCTCAAGAATTAAGTTTAAGAGGAAGGATCTCCCCTCAAAATTAACAAACTCCCTTTCTGAAACTTAGATTGCTTGTGTAAATCATTAAAAGAAAAACATTTTGCTCCTCTGCATTTTTTTCAAAGATTGAAAGAAAACATGAAATGCCTAAAAAACGGCAAATCTTCTTCAATGTGCGAGCCACAACATCGAGAGACATTCGATTTGTAAAGACAATATTTAGCGACTCTTAGAGCCCATTTTCAGATATTGTACATGGTTTAGATTATATATTGAAAAAACTATGAAGATGGGGGAGGGGAGGAAATGGAACAAATTTGAAATAAATAAATAAATTAGAATCGCACAAAAAACTTAAATTAAAAATGAAGAAAGGGCTTCAATAGTCGCTAGCTATGATCTCTACGAATCGAATGATATGTCTCAAGATGTTGTAGCTTGAAAATCATAGCAGGAGATTTTTAAAATGTTTTTCTTAATTTTAACAGTTCAGAAACTCTAAATGAGTAAAATTGATTGAAAAAAATAAAATATTCTTATAAAATGCTTGATATTGTAGCCCAAGCTTTCCCATTGCCAATTGATCTTTTTGAGGATACCATCGTGCGTCATCAGACCTATTTTTGTCCAGTTTAACGCTATAAAGCTATAAATGTGTTTTTATGACCTGTTTATTTACATAAAATGGTCATTTTATATAAATCCAAAACGTCATTACGCATGTATTGCCGTTACGTATTAAGTATTGCATGTACGTATTGCATGCGTATACGTAAGTATTGCATTTATGAGTACATCCATGGCATTTGCATTGTTAAACGCGTCTTGTTTACTGCTTCAAAACGAGTGCAAACAAACAAACTGAAACTAACGCAAATAATGATCTATAAAGGCCTTTTTCATCTAAAATTCTTAAATATTGTTATAAAATGGTCATCGTATAAAAGTTTATAACGGTCTAGTGTAAAAATTAAAGCCCTCAAACGTACAAAGTTGGTTTCGTTCGACACGTCTTCATCATAGCTACATAGTAAGCCTAAAAAGATTCAATTAACGGGGATAAATATATATGAATACATATTTAACTACAGAATCCTTCATAAACAATGGTTAAGAAATGTTTTTAAAAACGGCCCCATGAATAGACTACTTCAAATACTTTATAACCGTTTCCTGTCGCCGCTTTGTAACCGTTCCCCTACAAAATGAAATGAAAAACGCAGAATGCGTAATTTCTTCGATTTTCAGGGAGAACACCCACTTAAGCGCAGCTATTGCTTCACTTGCAGCAACAGCAGCTGAAATAGGCAAAGATCGGGCAGGTCTCGCTGCTTGTTTACTGCGACCAGACGACGGACGGCGGCGGCTGGACGGTCTTCCTGCGGCGCCAGAAGCAGGAGCCTCAACTCAACTTCAGTCGAACCTTCAAGGAATACGAAGAAGGATTCGGCAGTCCCACTGGCGAATACTGGCTGGGTAACGCTGGGCTCACGTTTAATAATATCTTTATCGTGCTATATTAATTTAAAGCCCATTTTCAAGGGCAGAGGAGTAGTGTGTAAATTTTCACAATTTTCAATCAAAACCTAGAAGTTTTCGATAGTTGAGAGAAACTACTGCTATGCGCTGTGAGCTCTAACAATAGTAAACAAATAAAAATAAACATGGAAGATAATTTTTTCATGACAGGCCTGAAGAACCTGCATGCATTGACGTCTAGAAAAGAGAACGAACTTATGGTAGTGATCGTCCGAGGAGCAGAGAACACCAGCAGTCACTACCGGTACTTCAAGTGAGTCATGCATCGTTGTTGTGGTACAGAGGGAGTTTTGTGATACAGAGGAAGTGTTGTGGTACAGAGGGAGTGTTGTGGCACAGAGGGAGTGTTGGGGTACAGAGGGAGTGTTGGGGTACAGATTGAGTGTTGTGGTACAGAGGGAGTGTTGGGGTACAAAGGGAGTGTTGTGATACAGAGTGAGTGTCGTGGTAAGGAGGGAATGTCGAGGTACAGAGGGAATTTTGAAGTACAGAGGGCTTGTTGGGCTAAAGAGGGAATGTAATGGTTCACAGTTAAAATTTTGACTATTTTTGAACACATATTGATAAATTTTCACATTCAAAACGCTTTTGTTCTTATGTATGGTACCATCATCCACATGTGGGCAGGCTCCTATGTATAGTACCATCACACACACATGGGCATGTTCCTATGTATTGTGCCAACACACACACATGTGGGCATGTTCCTATGTATTGTGCCATCACACACACATGGGCATGTTCCTATGCATGGTACCATCACACACATGTGGACATGTTCCCACGTTTGGTCTCCCCAAACATTGCCCCAACATGGTCTCCCCACATTCTCTATTGTGCTATTGGCTCCGTTGTCATACCTCAAGCACATTCGCTCAACCCTTCGTGTACTGGCAATCTGGCAACAATACGCATATTACTCAACTTTCTCTCATGATCAGAACCAAGGATAACTAGCTGAAAATGCGAGACAATTTAGAACATTGCATACAGAACCTTTTGCGTAAAGTGAGCATCTCGTACTGGCGAATAATTTCTACAACGGCAAAACTATGATTTTCTAGGTAAAATATCAAGGTTCTTATCATACTCTTGATATGTCATATAAAGAATATTATGGAACTACCTGAAGCGAAGCGGAAGCGTTATATATGCGAGAAGGGCTGTATATGATACACATGTCCTTTATCTACAACCCTTAGGAAAAAAGTGCGGGTCAGCACGATCGCTTGACGATATTTTGGATTCACCGAAGCAGCGTAGAACTGGCCTAATGACAAGAAATAATATTAGAATCTCCTGCTGCTGTTTGATGGTTTCCAGCCATTGGCAAACACAGCTACCTGCTTTGTATCGTAAAGAGTATGTTAATGCAGATTAAAGAAGATTTGTATATTATTCATAAACTTGATGAGCCATAGGCTTGTTTCCCTTTCATTTGAATGAAGGCATGAAGCATATCGACAGTTTGCTGGAATATCGCTGTGGTTCTTTGGTATGAGATGTATGTCTGCCCAAATGTACAACAACCGAACGCTTGACATGTTGTCAACAGCCGAACGCTTGACATGTTGTCAACAGCCGAACGCTTGACAGCCAAATCCTGCGAGCAGCCGAGTACATCCGGACACTGCAAATCAACTGACGAGCATCCGAATGAAGAACAAAGGCTAAAAACAACTAGAGTGCAGACGTTGTATTTAGAGTTCAGTTTCACCACTTTTCAGACTATTCGTTGGACGTCAAGAGTAGGATGATATCGAAGATGTAAGATGTCTTCGGTAACCCCGAGGAGGCAGCGATATCAAGAACGCCAATTTTAACAGTATTTTACAAAGAAATTCAACAAATTTTCTAGAACTTGTGGAATTTTGGATAAATGAAACCAATGGAACGAAGTTGGAAATGTTATTCATACCGTACGAACAACACGGCACGCATGCCCATCGAGGGACGCGTGGACGCGGCAGACGAACAGGAATAATGTGTGCTTCTCCGCCCAGCGTGTTAGGCGGTTGCCTTCTCAGTGGCGACTAAATGATATATGTTATTATGATGTATGATGTTAATATTTCAGTACAGTGTATCTGCGATGCAATACGATGAACTGCATGCGTTATTCTTAATATGGCTCCAAAATTCCATGGTTTATCAGTCAGCTCACGGCCGCCGGCGTTCCAGGAGCATGTCTGAACATTGAATCAAACGAAATCTTTCAACAAAATGTGCCCGACGCACGCACAGATTTACTTTGGATTATATAATTTCATGGTGACCATAAAGTGGATTAAAATTGGACTATAATTCTTGTAACTTGCCAAAACCTACGCTATTACCAATCATAAAATCCAGGGAATAATGTCTTAGGTTTTAACCCATGCACGTTCATAATTTTATTCAAATTTTCAAAAAAACGAGTGAAAATAAAATTTAGCAACAATATCATTCACGAATCGAAATATCACCATTCAATTCTGTAATTTTACATATTAATTATAATAAAAGAAGACTGAACCCTCCCGCTTGCACACACATTCTATCGCTAACGGATGTGCACTCGTCGTCAACAGCGATTAGTTTTCTCGAAATTACCGCTGAAAAATAGTTGCTTCGTTTCCTATCTCGGTCTCCGACTTCTATACTTAAGAAATATAATCTTGAAACTCTGGCACAGGAGAAGAGAAAAGATGGCTCTACGCAATTGGTCACCGATATGAACACTACTTTGTTGGGAACTTGCAATCTACTTTATTAACGGACATGCAAGCGTTAATCGACACACAGCACGCTTTATTCACATAACACTTCTGTAAAAAAAGAATCATTCAAAGAATAAATAGTTCGAAAAATATAATTAACGAAAAAATAAAAGAAACACAAATGACAAACCTAACACTCTTGCAACCTAAAACCCTAACACTCGAACAAGTCCAACCATTACAACCTAACACTAAACGTGCGTTTTAATCAACTTCCATTTTAATCCACAAGATTCAAGTCCAAAAAACCGATGCCTTCCTGAAATAAAACAAAAATAACACTTGAAATACCTAACTAGAGTATAATAATATATAATAAATGAATTAAAACACACAAATAATCAATATACCGCGAAACGATTCACTCTAAAATAGAACACTCACAAATATAATCACAGGGCTTTCGATTAACGTACCTCCACGTCAAGATCACGAGATACAATGATAAATACAACACCCTGCTGCTGGAGGTCACGGCTAAGGTGATTGAAAACATGAATGACAAACCTCGTAAAACCTAATACATTGCAAATCGGAAATTAAATAATATATATATAGCAATAAATTAAAGCTATTTCCTTTACAACTTACCACCCACGGCCACACCACTTTCACCAACATTCATCTGACCAACACCCTTCTCACCATCACCCCTCTCACCAACACCCACACCAACATCCCTCTCACTCACACCTCTGAACAAGTGAGTTTACATACTCACTATTTTATATAAAAATAAGTTACAATTCTTAATGCTTACAGTAAGATTGTGATAGAATTCTTTGAAAGTTGAGTTCGCTTTTGAACATTATTCAAGTAGGTTTAAGCTTCTAGCAACTAGTTATCGCTAGCATATCCGGCGAATGTCTAAGCACGGGTGCACGTCGAAAGTTGGCATCCTTCCGTGTGCACTTGGAATCTTTTGACGTGAGAGGTAGCGTCCTTCAGTGTGCATGCAGTTGGAATCCTTTGACGTGAAAGGTAGTATCCATCAGTGTGCAGTTAAAATCCTTCGACGTGAGAGGTGGCATCCTTCAGTGTGCAGTTGTAATCCTTAGACTTGAGAGGTATAATCCTTCAGTGTGCAGTTGGAATCCTTCGACGTGAGAAGTAGACGAGTGCAATGTGTCTACCGAGAGATACTCTCGCCAGGCTGCAAATTCTGTTGTCAACTGTTCTTCTCTTGGCGATGGGAGATGCCCAGATTTCAGCCTCGTCCTCTCGGTCCCTGCCACACCAACGTTACCCACCCATTGGCGATGTCGACGAATGTCTCGGCCTAGTCAAAACTGCGTTGGACATCCTCGATAACCCTGAGAGCGTCGACGATATTAAGTACGGCAATTTTGACAGGCAACAACAAGAAATTTATGACAGTCTCAAAGAACTTTCAGAGTATTTGGCAAATGAAGCCAATGGAATGGTGGGGGAAAAGTCATCAGTGTCAGGAGTGCTCAAAGACCTCAAGTCTTATCGTAGCGCATCGCGAAGCAGTTAGTTCCTCCTGAGTCACCGCGATCTTCAGAGCCTCCACTTCCTTCTGAGTTACCACTTGCTACTGAGTTGCCACTCTCTTCTCAGTCCAGCACCATCACACCTCTTCAGACAACGGTAGATACGTATAAATAAAAAGTGAAATATGTAAATGTTATTTGGATGCTCTTGTTGTAAATATTGAAATAAAGAAATTCGATTGCATCTATAAATTTAGAGGTCGTAAAAACCTCTCCCAACATCATTGTACTAAGCGGCCAAATATTTCCGATTTCACTCGGATTTCGAATTAACTCCATACTCAATTACTTTTTCATGTCCGGACGATCGAAAAGAGTTTATCAGAAGATTGAATTCCAATTTTTGAAATTCAACTAAAAGATTGTCCCAATTATTCACTTTTCAGGTACCGCTCATTCCCGCGGATTGCTCGGAGCGGCCGGAGAAGACATCGGGCGTGTACACCATCTACCCCAGCGGCGCTGCCGTCCAAGTTTACTGCGACCAGACGACGGACGGCGGCGGCTGGACGGTCTTCCTGCGGCGCCAGAAGCAGGAGCCTCAACTCAACTTCAGTCGAACCTTCAAGGAATACGAAGAAGGATTCGGCAGTCCCACTGGCGAATACTGGCTGGGTAACTATGTTGCGAGCAAAAATAAATTATAAATGTCATAAGTCTACATTCATGTTGCATTTTGACTCGACAGGTTTGAGAAACCTGCATCTCCTGACGTCTAGAAAGCTGGAGTTAAAGGCGGTGATCGTCCGAGGAGCAGAGAGCACCAGCAGCCACTACCTCTATTTTGAGTGAGTCATCACCCTGTGGTTGTGGTACAGAGGGAGTGCTTGGGTACAGAGGGTGTTGTGGTACAGAGGAAGTGCCTTGGTTCAGAGGGTGTTGGGGTACAGAGGAAGTGCTTTGGTTCAGAGGGTGTTGTGGTACAGATCGAGGAAGTGCCTTGGTTCAGAGGGTGTTGGGGTACAGAGGAAGTGCTTTGGTTCAGAGGGTGTTGTGGTACAGAGGAAGTGCTTTGGTTCAGAGGGTGTTGTGGTACAGAGGAAGTGCTTTGGTTCAGAGGGTGTTGTGGTACAGAGGAAGTGCTTGAGTATCCAGAGGGAGTGCTTGGGTACAGAGGGGGTGCTTAGGTTCAGAGGGTGTTGTGGTACAGAGGGAGTGCTTGGGTACAGAGGGAACGCAATACATTCCCTATTACCAGTGGTGGGCGCAGCTAACCAAAAAGTATGCTTCGATAACCGTTAATCCGCTAACTGAAAAGTTAGCTTTTATAACGCCAAACCGATAAATCGCCGAAAATTTAGCTGAATTTACCGTTAACCGCTAAATTTTACTATATCAATTTAACTTTGTCTTAATTTTTTGGGGGGCTCTGAAACTCTGAAAAACATAAAATGAAGAGCTGAACTTTCAATATGTTCGGAGTATTGACAAGGAGCTTTCCAAAAAGGTGTAGCATGCCAAGATCAAATGATGATAATGATGTACATAAATAATTAAATGAACAAATGAAATTGAGCAGTAGTTAACATTCAACATACAGTTCATTAAGCGAATAAGAAAGTATTAAACGAATAAGAAATGTAAAGAAATAAAAACACGCAAGTAAAAGCAGGGTTACACACTGCTCTTACTCTGGCTTGCCCTTCATCTCCTCTAGGTGATTATTTTTGCCCTTGATGAACATCAGCCTCTTTGCCCTTGATAAACATCAGCCTCTTTGCCCTTGATGAACATCAGCCTCTTGCGGCGCCAGAAGCAGGAGCCTCAACTCAACTTCAGTCGAACCTTCAAGGAATACGAAGAAGGATTCGGCAGTCCCACTGGCGAATACTGGCTGGTTAACACTGGGTTCATGTTGACTTAACCTCTAACACCATGGAGCTAATATTAAAATCTTTTATTTTCAGAATTTTCTAACTAATTTGGACGTTTTTGATACAAAAAGGGGAACACTGATGTTGCGAACAAAAATAAATTATAAAATGGCATAAATCTACGTTCATGTTGCATTTCGACTCGACAGGTTTGAGAAACCTGCATCTCCTGACGTCCAGGATGCTGCAGGAGGCAGTGATCGTCCGAGGAGCAGAGAGCACCAGCAGCTACTACCTCTATTTTGAGTGAGTCGTCACCCTGTGGTTGTGGTGCAGAGGGAGTGTTGTGGTACAGAGGGAACGCATTACATTCCCTATTACTAATTTTCGGTCTATCGGCTGCTGGCGCAGGGACGCCGGACGGTCACCCAACAATGGCCAGCATGTGCATTAGCAGCTTCTTGTCCGATTTTCACTTTTTTTTCGAGCGAAATAAGCGCCGGACTAGAATCCGGTAAATTTTCTGGCAGTAGTAGGGCGAATGCGGGCTAAAAAACACCTTCTCTTCCTCCTTTTTTGAGCGAAGGTAGAATGGGGGTGTTTCATACCCTACTTTGATATTTGCACGTTTCTGTTGAATATTTCTGTTCCAACGCGTGTATTAAAAGAAAACACTAAAGTTAATGCATTGACGAGGTATAGTAATGTAATGATAAAGAAATGTATTTACTTTCTCAACAAGAACATTAACCAATTAACTGGCAAGTGAATCCCGAAAACTGCTCCTGATTAGTAGCCGAATACTGCAGCCGATTACACACCGTTTCGCGTCTGATTTGCCTCTTGGGCGACTATGGCGAGCCTCCGGCGCCCCGAGACAGAATCTGGATTTTGACTGGGAAAGTTGGGACAGAAGGAGTGTTATGGTACAGAGGGAATGTTGGGGTACAGAAGGAGTGTTGGGGTACAGAGGGAGTGTTGGGGTACAGAGGGAGTGTTGGGGTAAAGAGCTAGGGAATGTTGGGGACATACGGAATGTTGAGGTATAGTGGGAATGTTGTGGTACAGAGGGAGTGTTGGGGTACAAGGGGAATTTTAGGGTACAGGGGGAATGTTGGGGTACAAGGGGAATTTTAGGGTTAGGGTGGAATGTTGGTGTACAAAGGAAATGTTGTGTTACAGAGAGAACGTTGGGGTACAATGGAATTATTGGAATATATTGTAGTGTTGTATTACAGAACGAATGTTTGTATCAACTCAAATAAAAAAATCCAGCCCGAGGTTGTGGTTCATAAAATATTTTCCTTCACAATTTGTCCTCGAATTCAGAAAAAATAAATAACACATATATAGTATATCCGTTTCAATCTGAGGCCACTGATACTGATAATATTCACCTCATCATAAGATAGCATTGCAAGAAAAATTCGTTATATCATTCAGATCAATATTCTTCACCAGGAATTAGCGTGTAATTTTATCAATCAGAGTGGCAAGCGGCGATGAGTACAGACTGAGGGTCGGTGGCTACGACGCTAAGGGCAGCTCTGCCGGCGACCCTCTCGTCTACCACAACGGCATGAAGTTCTCGACCATCGATCGTGATCGTGATTTGAAACATGGTGAGATCGAGTGAAATTAGGACAGTTTAACTACGCATATAGTGAACATTCAATAAATCGTGAACATTCGAATTATGCCCCGTACTCTCGCACACGACGTCACACTATATAGCTCTACCGAGGCAATGCAGGTTTGAAATACTGGATATTTGTCTCAGCATCAAAGTCTGAGTTCTGCTCATGCACAGGGACCAATATAGTAGAATCTTTTGTACTATCACTCTTTATTGTAAAACAAATATGTTCCTAAACAAAACAAGCAAACCTTCCATTAAAGAATAAAGGGACCAAACGTACACAATGCCAAGACATGTTAATCTTTCGACCGTCAGCAACTTAATTATTACGTTCAAGTTGGATAAACCGAATATAAACCGAATATTTTCTAAATTTTTGGCGCATTTTCTCATTTATGGAATAAATGCACTATTGTGCTCACCATGTCCGTCCGTCCGTCCGTCCGTGACTTCACGTTTTCGTCGACGAGAAAATGCGCTCTCTGTCACTCACTGCAGTGAGTACTGCGTTATATTTTTTAGGAGAAAGCTGTTCGGAGAGGTACTGTGGCGGTGGCTGGCGGTACATTAATTAACTGCCTATAGCTGCGAACCCTACAGGCGTGTACGCCCGCGACAGACCTGCCGGCGAGTCCAATTTTTACAATCAACCCTTCGCGTACTGGCAATCTGACAACACGAGGCACATCACTCAACTCATCGACATGATCAGACCAAATGATTAAGATTAACATGTCTCAGATCATGTAACATGTCTCTGATCATGTAACATGTCTCAGATCATGTAACATGTACGTCTCTGATCATGTAACGTGTCTCAGATCATGTAACATGTCTCAGATCATGTAACATGTCTCAGATCATGTAACATGTCTCAGATCATGTAACATGTCTCTGATCATGTAACATGTCTCTGATCATGTAACATGTCTCTGATCATGTAACATGTCTCAGATCATGTAACATGTCTCAGATCATGTAACATGTCTCAGATCATGTAACATGTCTCTGATCATGTAACATGTCTCAGATCATGTAACATGTCTCAGATCATGTAACATGTCTCTGATCATGTAACATGTCTCAGATCATGTAACATGTTTCTGATCATGTAACATGTCTCACATCATGTAACATGTCTCAGATCATGTGATCATGTAACATGTTTCTGATCATGTAACATGTCTCAGATCATGTAACATGTCTCAGATCATGTAACATGTCTCACATCATGCAGCATGTCTCAGATCATGTAACATGTCTCATGTCCCAAGTAGGACATGAAGTAGGACTCCGATCATGAACATGTCTCAAGTAGGACATGAAGAACATGCTCTAGCATTAGTAGAAGGACATGTAGGACCATCCATAATTTACTATAGAGAGCGTTATGTGCTATGAAATGGAGCTGTATTATATCCTTAACCTGATTGACCATCTGCTTGTACTATTTACGATTGGCCCTTCGCTGGAAAACGTTTAAACAAACCTAGAATTTAGTTCATGAAGAACACTACGTAATAACAAGTAAATGTAGTAGCAGTCCTTGAGAACAGGTCAGGATCAGCGAGGCCGTGTGATGGCACTTGGAATTGTCCAATCGCGTGGATCGCAAACCTCCGGACTAAACAAGAGGAGCTGATTTGCACTCATATTGTTCCCTTTGGCTTCTCTTCGTTTCGGTCGTTATGTTTTCTAGTGTAAGGATGTAAAATTAAGTTCTAGAAAGCACTTAATGAGAGGCAGTAACAGTAGGAACCGACCACGACATATCAGTTTGAAGCCAGTACTTATACAGTTGGCAACCCATGTAACGGCACTGTCAACTTGCTGTAGCGCATATTAGCGACTTAACTTACAAGTATTGCCTTTATTGGCTAGTTACAGAATTAATTTATACTGCGAACACAGTAGTGAATTAAATGATTGGTTATAATTGTGCATAAATTAGGAATCAATTCAACTGTGATAGGGCTAGATCATTAACTGATAGTACCCAGTATGAGTCAGGCCAACACAGTTGGGACGGCTGCAGTTTCTTTCCCAAGCAAGACATCGTCGTCGAGACCGCGCCACGGAAGACGGGTAATGGTGTTGTACGCTGACATTGGGCGCACACATGGCACCGTCCACCGAAGTAGTCGATGGTCGGAAATTGCGATCTCGATGATGTCGATTGGCCGAATGTGAAGGTCATCTGGCGTGATGACAACATCCAGCAGTCCGCCCGTGTCGTGCGTCGGCAAGGTCACGTGTCAAACCATGGCGAAGGTGGACAGCAGATCGTTCAGCTGACGCGCCGATGGGTCGTCGACGCGATCCAGTCGAACGTTTACATCGCCGGTGGAAAGGACATGATCTAGCAAAGTCGCGATAGATGGTGACTACAACACCTATACATATGTGCACGAAGTGCAGGTTACCCTAGCTAGCACATAGAGGCTCAAAGGTGGTAGGTCGAGGGCCGGCGTCGAGCATGGTAAGGTGTACGCCCATGCTGGCGACGGTAGTGATGACGAATACACGGTTTTCGCATACTTCTTGATAGGTGGCAGTGGGACGCCTATTTCGGCCGGTACGGCAACCACGATAAAATATGCGAGGTGGTGAGGGGGAAAGGCGCGATTCAAACTATGGCACGAATCGACTCTCTCGCAGACGGATGGATCGAGGGCTGCAGGTAAATTAGGACACTTTACCAAATTAAAATATCATCAAATTGGTGCCAAATTTTAGGTTATAGTTTCCTCTCTTTATTGTTATGCATTTAGTTGGGTTGCTATGAATGACTTTAATGTTTCCTATACGGACTTTTACAGCACCTGTTGCATCCGGAAATAAAAAAATTCCGATTATTCTGTACAACCATAATAAAATATTTCATAATCGTCATTTTCGTCTTTTGGCTTTGTTGTTAGGCTTATGTGATGTGTTTTTGGCTCTGTAAAACCAAATTATACATGAACGCAATCATGAAGCTTTGGTTCTCTCGGTATTGGTTTTGAAGATTAGTAAACTTTTTCCTAGCTGCAATTCTTCGTCTGTTGCTGTAGATGTATAATTTAAAATACGTACGTTTTCTTCCGATAAAGATGACGAAGAGCCTGGTATCTCTTTCTGCGTATATTTGGCGGTGAACGGTAAATTTCTTTTTTATATTGGAAGGTCCTGGCTTGAAGAATGAGAAGGTCCTGGGACATGGACACGGTCTCAGCGTACCGCAAACCACCGTTCTGGAATAATTTCGCTACCATTTTCAAATTAATGTAACAAAATACTGTTTATCGTGAGTAATTAATTTTGATGGTATTACATAACAATTATTACACAGTAAAGCTTTAGTTCGCAAAATAGGTGCTGTCCCAGAATAGGCTGTCCCAGCCCCTGCTCTACTACCAGCAGCGAGAAGCAAGCAACAGCATCGTGCATCAGCTGGCCCGAATGAGGGTGGATCCATCGTGGCCTGTGACTGCTAGGTCGGAAACATATACTTAGGATACTGAGCTCATTCCAATCATTTAATTGCGTCTATAACGTTACCGATCCGTAAATTACTCGACTAAAAATGGATTTAATATGCAGACTTTCCAGTGGACACTCCTCAGGCCTCATTTCAGGTCAGTCAGCTTAGTTCATTGAAATATTGAGAATTGATGACGCCATCGTGACGTAGTAAGGCAGGTTGCCGGAAGTCGCGGGAACGTTTTTATAACAATTAATTTAATGGAACTTCAGTAATACCTCAGTAACCTATCGCAAGTGTTACGTTTCTCACATCGGCTGCGATAGGTGAAATCCGCGATAGTACATGTTTAAATAATTATATTGTAATTGTTTTGTACACTTTATCATCTCACACCCTATTTCTGCTACCGGGATATGCACCATCTGATACACTACCGGGGTCGCTATCATATACACTATAATTTCTGTCGGGTTGCGCGTGAGCGTTGCTGGCAGAAACAGAGATAGGACTGCAATAAAGAGATATGCAGGGATGGCGAATTATGAATTTTGCAGCATTCCAGCGAGGGTGGGAGATGACCAGAGTTACGTCTCCACAAACTCAAAATCTGGCCGAGGACTTCATCCTACACAACGTTGGCATCCCACTAACGGTTGAACCACCAAATGCCGCACCCCTCTCGTAGACCTGCGTACCACCGAGCCTAGCACCCGTACTACCCGACATCCCACCCGCAACTACACACCACCGTCGGCTACATGAGGCAGGGGTTGCAGCTGCCACAGCGTAGCATCAACAATAAAATTGATGTTATTGGGACCGAAGGAAAAAGTTAGAGACGCTCGGGATGCGTGCGGCATGTAAAGATGGCAGGTCTGGGGGCCTAATTAGTGCGGGGCTCATTAGGCGGGTAAAACTGCGCGATGACGGCCTGCATTGACAGCTGGGGCTGGGGGGGCTGTGAAGGGGGGAGGAATAAAGCAGGTCTTGGGGAGAAGGTGGAAGGGGAAGAAATTTAGTAGGTTTTAGGAGGGGTGAGTGGAAGAGAAGAAATGAAGCAGTTCTTGTGGGAGGGGATTGGAAGGGAGAAAGAAATGAAGCTTGAAGCCAAAGTAGCTATTGTGGGAAGGGGGTAAATGGGGAAGAAATGAAGCCGGTAATGGGGGAGGAGATGGAAAAGGTGTGGATGGGGAACAGTAGCGGATCATACCTTCTGCGAGGAATGGAAAAGAAGGTATGTAGTAGTGTGGGAGTCGCCATTCTCATTATTCATTCTCGCTAGGTCAGTTCATGGCAATCGTAAATCATCAAACATTAGGAAAGAGTGAGTGACGATGAAGAGGGATGATTTGACGTGATTGTTTCTGAAATAAATGTTCCATTTGCGTATTGAGATTTCAGCAGGTGGAATAACACTAGTGGACAAAAAGGAAAGTAAAAGTATTTATTTACTGTGGAAAAGAGGGTCGAGGGAAGTGTGAGTGTGAAGAGGGAGAGCGACATGAAAAATGAGTTGGGGCTACCGAAGAATAAAGAGGCTACCGGAGTAAGAGGAAGTGAGACTAAGGACGAGTTAGAGGAATATGAAGAGTGAGAGACACTTTGAAGGGTAGGAGGAGATGCAAGAATACGATCAAGTTAAAAGGAAGAGGTGTAAGAGAAGGGCCAGAACCGCAGGAAGTGGAAGAGAGTCAAAAGACGGAGTGACAGAAAGGCTAAGAAGTACCATTGGAGGGGACGAACTGATGAATTGAAGAGCGTCTTAGAAGGGGAGGTTGGGGAAATGTGGGAAAGTGAGAGAGGTGGGTGGAGGTGGGGGAGCAACACTTTATTTTTGTCGCAGTCTTAATTACATTTGGAGTCAATTATAGCCCCGGCCTTTATTTATTTGGAAGTTAAATGAGTGTTTGGCTGCGCCACATAAAGATGCCGCTGCTCGGCCGCCAGATCACCTCATGGGCCCTCAACATTTTACCAATACAGCCTTTTTTTCTCTGCCACGGGCCCCTTTTTACCGGGACACAATTTTTACTTGTAAGTCAATTTTCTTCTGTTAGGCGCTATTTTTATGTACGGCCCCATTTGCATTTGTTCGGAACGCCAATTTTTGAGGCTCGCACTAATTAATTTTTTTTGTCGTCTCATTCTGAACGAAAATGAATGATCAGCCCTACAAATTATATTTCGTTTACAGTAAGTAATAACGCTTTGTTAAAGAATACAATAGCGTTTACATACACAGCTATGACTCACTTACCAATTAAATAGCGCATCATCGGAAGCATCTTTTGATGTTGCAGCTTATGCCCGTTTACATTTTATTCATCATGCAACAACATAAATTTCACTGCGATATCCTGCATGATTATGAGATATTCATGCTACCGTATCTATACAGACTCCATGATATAGCATCTTCTGCGGTGTAACTTCATTAATGCTGTCGCGTTCTTCATACTAGCACACCTTTCATGACATTTCATTATTCCTGCTATGAGAATTAATCATCCATGCTCTCACATTCTTCATGTCATAGCACACTTCATGGTATCAAATACTTCATTCTGTCGTTTCTTTCATGCTATCACATACTTAATGTTATCAAATACTTCATGTTATCACATACTCCACACTATCACGTCCTCTGTTCAATTTCATTTTTCATGCTACTTTTTCAAGCAGTTAAGGCAAATATCACCCATCCCTCTCGTTACTCCAGCATTCCCCTCTCTTCCCCAATTCCTCCACGCTCTCGCATTATCCCGGCAGGAGGTCAATGTGATGAAATTAGATGAGGCTCTTCCTTCCTACATTCCCGAATCTTCACTTATTCCTCTTCCCTTACATGCCTCTTCCCTTATTCCTCTTCATTTATTCCTCTTCCCTTACATGCCTCTTCCCTTATTCCTCTTCATTTATTCCTCATCCCTCATTCATCTTCATATATTCCTTTCCATTTATTCATCCCTATTCTTCTTCCCTCGTTCTTCTTTCATATATTCCTCTTAACTTCTTCACTTCTTCCTCTTCCCTTCTTCTTCTCTTATTTTTCTTTCCATGTTTTTCTTCCCTCATTCTTATTTCCTTATTTCTCTTCCGTTCTTGCTCTTTCCTTATTCCTATTCCTTATTCCTCTTCTCTTGTTGCTCTTTCGTTATTCCTATCCCCTTATTACTCTACTCATATTCCCCTTCCTTTATTCCTTTTCCCCTATTCCTCTTTCATTTTTTCTCTTTCCTTATTCCTCTTTTCTTTTTCCATAGCATACCACAAATCGTTCACTCCTCAGACATCGGCACATTCCACCCTCCTTATGTGCAAACTGGGTCAGGATTACTCACACGAAGGGCAAAAATTGTATCGCTATTTGGATGAATTTTGACTAAATTCTCCTAGTGTTTCTTTATAATATCTCCGTATTATCAAACCCCCTTTCCCCGTCAATGTAAGGCCCGGACCCCTTATTCCCTTCTCAAGGCAAGACCAATGCCCTCCTTTCCCTTCGCCAAGGTAAGAACCATACGTTAAGGTAAGAACCAGGCCCCTCTTTCCCTACGTCAAATTAACACCTAGCTGGGCCCTCCATTCCCCCTCTAAAGTTAGACCTGGATACCCCCATCCTCTCGCCAAGGGAAGGACCAGGCATCCCTTACTCCCGCCGAGGTAACACAGTGACCCCTCATCTCCCCCTACCCCCGCCTGAATATAATATAGGTAATTCTGACTATTTCGTATAGTGATATTGAACATAGCTTGTGTGCAGGTGTTGAGAATAAAAGAATGCGGGTTGAAGCAATATGAAGTGTGGGTTGATGTAGGTAGATACTGTATTGAAACGGGTAAATATAGTGGGCTGAAGCGCTATAGAGTGTGTGTTAAAGAGGGTAGATAGTGGGTTGAAGTGGGTATATAATGGGCTGAATTGGTATATAGTGTAGGTTGAAGAGGGTAGACTGTGGGTTGAAGTGGGTAGATATAGTGGGTTGAAGTGATATAGAGTGTGTAAGACGCGGTTGTTTCGTGGCCGTGCGACAGGGTGTTGTTTACATTGAACGTCGGCGAGCCTATCGCGAGGAAAAGTCCATCAGTTGAGGAATTCAGCGTCATTTCGAGTGGTAGGCTTCACTGTGCACGATACCGGTCTTTTTAAATAAGGACCTCAAAATTCACGCCAATTGTTGTCTTCTGAAATTACGTTCGCGCAAGTACGGTCTACAATCCGCGGGCGTCGTGCCGACCGCGGCCGTGAGGCCGGCGGTTTCACGTTCACGTACATTAGCTGTCGCGAGGAACTTAGACTCATCGAGGCAGGTACGATTCCTGTAAGCGCGTCTTAAATCAACAAAGAATGGCCATGACTTCAACATATTTATGTACGATGGGCATCAACACTACGGCTGCGACAACGCGAGACAACGCAAGACAACACGAGACAACGCAAGACAACGCGAGACAACGAGAAAGGCCACCCGAGACAAAACGAGAGGCCACGAGACGTTGAACAATTATAAAGCCGGCAATGAGAACCTTCAAGCACCGAGCTCTGCATAACAATACTTATCGGTACGGTCATCAGCTCAGTATGGCCACTTAAAATCATCATCATCAGCAGCAATACGGTCACATTCATCATCAGAAGAAGTGGCACGGTAACAAGCTTGGAGTAAGACCATCGACGATGAAGACGGATGCTACTTTTCAGAAGTACGGTCGTTATTTAAATTCTGCGGTCACACCGACCGTGATACGTCAATCTAAGATAACGGTTATGAATACAGCGAGACCGTGAAGAGACAGCTGCGGTACGGCCGCTCGAAATACGACCGCAAACATGCTCGTGAGGTACGGTCGTTTGCGGGAGTCGCACCATTCTACGGGAGCGTTCTACGGTTCAACATGTATGCAAAGTAGGAGATTTCAGTGATGTAAACTGGTAGATTTTCAACTTTGGCTTTGTTTGAATTACCCTTTTCTTGTACCAGAGATTTAGGTTAACGTAGGATGTGAACTGGAATATTCCAATTTAATATTAAACGTACCAGTGTTCATTCAAACCCTCTCTCTGTACGATTTATGCCGTAAGCTTATGCCTATATATACGCGAATACTCCAATTAAAGCCTATAAGACGTAACGGTCGCAACCTGACTGAATTAAAGCAATAGCCGATCAATAATAAAATGAAAACAACGATGCAAAAAAAAATCATTTTAAAATTTTAAAACCTGATCACGCCAAGGTTATACCAGGGCCCTCCTTCTCCCGCCACCCCCACCACGGAAAGGCCCGAACCCTTCTTTCCCCCAGCCAAGTTGGAGCCCAGGCCCCTCCACTTCCCCGCCAACGTGGGCCCGGGCACCCCTTTCCCTCCGCCAACGTGGGCCCGGGAGCCTCTTTCCTCCGGCAAGGTAGGGCCCGGGCCCCCACTTTCCTGCTAAGGTGGGACCGGGTCCCCCTTTCACCCCGCCGAGGAGGGATCCGGACCCCCCCCTTCCACCCGTCCAAGGTGGCACCCGGGCCGTGACGGCAGCCGAGCAATTACCGTCGTTGCTTTAATTAATCCGCGCGTCCCACATGTGGGGAGTGTAGTCCCCCCTATGATTGGGGGGCATGGAGATGAGCGGGGGGATACGAGGGGAAGTACGAAGAGGGGGAAGAGGGATAAAAGAGGAGGAAGATGACAAATAGTGGGAGAGGAGAATAAAGGAACCATGCGCTAAGATGGGAGGTGGTTGGGAGGAAAGAGTGGTATGAAGATTAAAAAATGGGCTGAAGAGAAAAGACTGGTATGAAAAGGGATATAAAGAGGGAAGCGTATTATAAAAAAAGAGTGGTAGGAAGAGACGAGTGGGATGAAGAGAGAGGAGTTGGATGAATAGAGGAGGGTGGTGAGAGTGGAATGTAGAGAGGAGAATGGTATGAAAAAGGGAGATTGGTATGAAGAGGGGAAATTTGTATGAAGAGGGGAAGGTGGTATGAATACTGGAGGGAGGTATGAAGAGGGGAGTAGGGAAGTTGATGAAGTGGGGGAGCGAGAAGAGTGGGGAGGTGTGAGGGAGGGAGAGGAGTGGTGGAGGAATAAATGAAAATTAGTATATATGATTGAAGAGGAATGGAGAATAGAGCGTGAGGGAAACAAGAGCAATTGGCGAAGGATACGATAAATTGGTAAGCAGGATGGGAGAGCTGGTTCAAGAAGAATATATGTATGATTATAATAATAAGATTATATTAGATAAGATAATAATAATTTATAATATAATAAGAATATATTAGAAATATAATATAGCATTACAAACCTGATATAATATTGTAAACATTAAGTAAATAGTGCTTGTATACAAGACATATATAGACGTTATAGCACTGTACACATGATAAATGAAGGCAGCTGTGTAGGTTTGTCGTGATAGAGCAAATGTTTGCATTTAATGAACTTTATTTGTCGCTCGGTTGGTAGGTAGGAATAACACAGCAGCAAACGGACAAAGTATGGGGAGATTTGCATGTAAACATAAGGATTAAATAATGATAGGAAGAATGACGATTAAGATAATAGTGATAATGCAGTGAGAAATGGTGGATATAGAAAGTGATGGGAATGAACGGGTGAGGAATTGGAATGGAAAATGAGAAAAAAATGGAGCATATAGTGGGAGTGCAAGAAGGGAGGAGGGAAGAGAGAGGGGGAAGGAGTGTTAAAGGAAGGGAGGGGGAAGGGGAATGGAGACGAGGGGCGAAGAAGCAATTCCAAACGTCCGATAATTAAAGTTACTCCGGCATCGTGCTTTAATAAGCACCATTTTTGAGGGGTGCAGTGTAATTAGAACCCCTGAAATGGGGGGATGGATTAGGGGGAGAGGAACAGGGGGTGATTAGTAGTAGGGAGAGCCTAGAAGGGAAACAGTGAGAAATTAGGTGGAGAGGAGAACAGTAGTGGGAGTGAAAAGCTTGAAAAGTCCAACGAGTAAGGGTAGAAGTGAAATTGTTAAATAGAATAATAAGAAAATGCATATGTCGGAAGTGAGGAAATAGAGGGAGAGGGGCAGTGAGTGAGGAGAAGACGGCAGAAGAAAACAGGCACGAGAAAAATAGAAGAAGAGGGAAAGTCGATGAAAATCTAAATAATTGAAAGAATATGTTAGAATATGTGTGAAGTGGAGGAATTTGAGAAGTTGGGGAAGGAGTGCGGAATGGGAAAAAAGGAGTGCGAAATGGTGGAATAGAGGAATTTTAGAAACCATATAGAGGAATGGATAGTTGGGGAAAAATCATTGAAAGGAATGGGCACTTGGGGAATGATGAAATTGATAAACCATTCGCAGTGGGGAATGACGCATTGAGTAGTGAAATTACTTAAAGGAATTTGAAAAGGATGAATGGGGAAGTTGAGATGTTACAAGGAGGTGCGGAAATGAAGAAAAGAAGAGTTCAATTATGTTTCAGTAATCGGTTAATTATCTAATTCAGGAACTACTGAACCCGCAAACCGGAAATTTATACGGCAAAAGACAACTGCGTAGCTACAGTAGTGCCTAAGAGTTGGACGCAGTCGAGATATCCCGCCTAAATACACATATATATACAATAAAAATTGACAGGGGATAATTTCAAATGGGTATTATATTTCTAAACCGGCATTTTTCGGTGAGGTGAGGCGTGACGCGATGAGGTAAGAGTTAATTCGTATAAACTTCCATTCATTCAGTCTGGCCATGCATACATATATGTCATTTAAAGTAAAATTGTTCTATAAGTGTTGCTGAGAAATCTTTTTTTCGTCCGTGGAAAAGCTCCACACATGTTTTATCTCTAGGCTATCCTACTTTACCAATATTTCCTAACAGCGTGTGTTCTCAGGTCGCTATATATAGTTGGGTGATTTCATGTAAATTAGCGCTTCATTAAATATATGTGTTAGTTCTGACCGTATATATCTGGTCAATAGAATAGGAATATATGCTGCGACGGCCCTTAACATATGTATTTAATGCTGCCGTGATTCTAGAAAGTAACAAACGTTCCCTTTAGTAATTGTCCATTGGAGCCAAGTTAGCATTTTGTGCTTAGATTATTAGTCTGGAGGATTGTGGTAGTTTAAAGTTTAGTTTTTGAGCACTTATGCATGTAATTGATTCAGCCTCAGGCTCTAGCGTGTTAAAAGTGCAGTTTGGAGTGTTTACACTTTACAGATTGGCGTAGAATTGTGCCAATTTGATGCCTTCCTTGCTAATTCGCCATGGACGATTTAGGATCATTGATAGGAGAGGTCGGTGCGGTCGCTCCCAGTAGCGAAAAGAGATTACAGGAAAATTTGAACATAGAGGCGAAGCATTAAAATATTTGAAATTTTCATGATTTCATCCTCTAAAATATTAAACATTTCCTGGACGTTTTCTCGAGTCAGTTGGAAGAGAGGTGCGGGTGGCCTTCCGTCTGAAACTATTCACAAACTGAAACTGATGATCATTAAATGTTAATCAGTTATATGTTGACGTTGCTGGGGAGGAAACATTCAATAGGTACAAAAATTCCAGGTCCTGTGTGTATGAAGTCAATATAATTAAGGAGCATGGGTCGAGACCTGAGGTTACAGAAGTGATAAAAGTGTAGCTGAACTTGAGTAGAGATGCAGTCAAAGCTAATAGGAGTGTGGACCATATGTTCGACAGTTTTAATGCTAAATTCGTTGAATGCATGACAATCAGAAAGGAAGTGTAGGTTTGAGAAAGCCAAGTTCAGGGCAGGCAAATCACTTCAAATGTTTAGCACCATGCAGGACGCGAAATCTCGTAGCAAAGTTTAACGGGAAAAGTATTTACCAAAATCATCAGGGAAGTCATATTCATCTCAATCAATGTCGGGTAAAATGAGAGAGACTACTGGGTGCAGTAGAATGAGGTTTAGAGTGCAGCAGAGTGAGTCATTGAGCGCAGTAGAGTGAGACGTACAGTGAGGCGTAGAATGAAGCGTAGAGTGGGGCGGAGAATTAGGCGTAGAGTGAGAGATGAGTAGAGTGAGTACTTTTTGAGGCAAAAAGTAAGACAGAGTGCAGTATAGTGAATCAGAGTGTATGAGAGTGAGGCAGAGTGCATCAGAGTGAGGCAGAGTGCATAAGAGAGGAACGCGTGAGGTAGAGTGCATCAGAGTGAGGCAGAGTGCATTAGAGTGAGGCAGAGCAGCGCCTGCCCCCCGGGACAATATCCTAATGGAGTTCTCATGCGCATTGTTGGGGTGGGGGAGGGGGAGGAGAGCTCCTCATTTAAACAGGAAGTCTGTTGTGATAGACGCGGGATTTTGCCTCATTTAAACAGGAGGTCTGTTATGATAGACGCAGGATTTATCCTCATTAAAACAGGATATCTGTTGTGATAGACGCAGGATTTATCCTCATTTAAACAGGATATCTGTTGTGATAGACGCTGGATTTATCCTTATTTAAACTGGATATCTGTTGTGGTAGACGCGGGATTTATCCTTATTTAAACAGGATATCTGTTGTGATAGACGCAGGATTTATCCTAATTTAAACAGGATATCTGTTGTGATAGACGCAGGATTTATCCTCAAAGGGCCCGGATTTATGGATGTATGTCTGTCTTGATGGCAGGCGGCTTGAATAATGTCGCTGCTAAGACAGCTCGGGGGCCGCGTGGCTTGCCTACTCAATGAAGGCGAAATGGCAAATAAAATTCATTCTTTTCCCTCCGCGTGGATAAAAAATGGATTCAACTCGAACTTGTCGCCGTATTCATTTTTCTGCGATAGGAAGCGTTGAAAAATTGACCGGGTCGGTGAAGAATTATTTCATTGCGGGGTAAATCTTGACGGAAGATCGCGGAAGTGTTTCGATTTATAGATTAGGATTCAATATTAAATTTTAATATTCGAATAATGTTTAATTATATTATTTGAATAATATTTAGTTAAAAGTTTTTTTGTCTCTGCCACATTCTGCTCCTATTTTAGCTTGTCTCACTCTTCCCTCTCTCTTTTCTCTTGTTCTCCTCTCATTACTTCTCTTATTTCTCCTTCCTCTCACACACTTTACTACCCCATCACCCGTCATCACCCCTACCCATCACCCCCGCGGGTGTAACGTTACTGGCCATTAAGCTGTCACGGCTTCCTCAAACTGAACCCCCGCTGGATTTGCTTTGGGGAGGAGGGGGAGGAAGGGGAGGAGGAGGAAGAGAGGTGACAATTGGGGGAAGGGAGAGGAGAAAAGGAGGTGGGAAGTGGGGAGGGAATGGAGTGAGAGGGAATGGAGGGTAGGAGAAGAGGAGGGGAAGATGAAACGAAGAGGAGACGTTGTTCATAGTGCGATGATGCACTTCTTTGCTCTTGAGTGGGTCATCTTGACCCACTTAGTTCTAAATAATAACCGAATCAGTACAGCGCGCAAGAAGTGTGACACTGTTTACACCATATGACGTATTAATTTTTTTAGTGAAGGGAATAACATAAGCGATAGGGAGAAGAAATGTAATGCTGCGGCGGACAGAAAAGTAAAGAAGCGATCAATAAGTAATGTCGATGTAATATGTAACAAGTAACATCGATGTAATATGTAACAAGTGATATCGATGTAATATGTAACAAGTGATATCGATGTAATATGTAACAAGTGATATCGATGTAATATGTAACAAGTGATATCGATGTAATATGTAACAAGTGATATCGATGTAATATGTAACAAGTGATATCGATGTAATATGTAACAAGTGATATCGATGTAATATGTAACAAGTGATATCGATGTAATATGTAACAAGTGATATCGATGTAATATGTAACAAGTGATATCGATGTAATATGTAACAAGTGATATCGATGTAATATGTAACAAGTGATATCGATGTAATATGTAACAAGTGATATCGATGTAATATGTAACAAGTGATATCGATGTAATATGTAACAAGTGATATCGATGTAATATGTAACAAGTGATATCGATGTAATATGTAACAAGTGATATCGATGTAATATGTAACAAGTAACATCGATGTAATATGTAACAAGTGATATCGATGTAATATGTAACAAGTAACATCGATGTAATATGTAACAAGTAATATCGATGTAATATGTAACAAGTAACATCGATGTAATATGTAACAAGTAATATCGATGTAATATGTAACAAGTAATATCGATGTAATATGTAACAAGTAATATCGATGTAATATGTAACNGGACAGGGTGAGATCCTGCGTGAGGGACAGGGTGAGATCCTGCGTGAGGGACAGGGTGAGATCCTGCGTGAGGGACAGGGTGAGATCCTGCGTGAGGGACTGGGTGAGATCCTGCGTGAGGGACAAGGTGAGATCCTGCGTGAGGGACACGGACAGATCCTGCGTGAGGGACAGGGTGAGATCCTGCGTGAGGGAAAGGGTGAGATCCTGCGTGATGGACACAGACAGATCCTGCGTGAGGGACAGGGTGAGATCCTGCGTGAGGGACACGGACAGATCCTGCGTGAGGGACAGGGTGAGATCCTGCGTGAGGGAAAGGGTGAGATCCTGCGTGAGGGACAAGGTGAGATCCGGCGTGAGGGACACGGACAGATCCTGCGTGAGGGACAGGGTGAGATCCTGCGTGAGGGACAGGGTGAGATCCTGCGTGAGGGACA
>NW_025944888.1:6855-37410 GCF_000764305.2 Hyalella azteca | reverse complement strand
GAGAGGCTGTCTTGTAACAGTTATGGGCACCGCAGTGGTGGAGAGGCTGTCTTGTAACAGTTATGGGCACCGCAGTGGTAGAGCTGTCTCTTATACACATCTAGATGTGTATAAGAGACAGATCCTCACCCGCACTCACCCCTCCTCCCACTCCCCGCCAGGGGGGACCATGCAAGTCATCCCGCAAATTGGGCGCGGGAGGCTCAACTACAGCCTCCCTTCCCTTCCCCATACCATCCCCTCTCCCTCACTCATTCCCTCCTTCTCCCTCTCCTCCCCTCGGCCACCCCCACCCCAGCTTTATTCACTTAATAATCACCGCATAGATAGAATTAAATATAGTTTTTGTGCCACGAGATTTTGTTCTGCTTAATCGTTGAGTTGCACGTAAAATTAGTTTTTTCAATTCTCATATATGCTTTTTTTTATTCTAATTTTCCCGTCCACATTTTCTCATTTCATACCTCCCCATTCCTCCTTTTCATTCTCTACTTGTTCCCGTTCTGCTCCCTCGATCTTTGACATTTATTTTTTTCTGCTTCACAAAATTTTCTTCCATCATCCCTTCTCCTAATTTTCCTCCTTGCCTTTTCCCACTTCTTAATCCCAACTTATCGCCTTTTTCTCCTCCTCCTCCTCACAACCCCTTCACCTTATCCTACTCCTCCCCACCTCTCCGCCTTATCCAACTCCTCCCCACCCCTCCACCTTCCCCCACTCCTCTCGACCTGTCTACCTTCTCTAACTCCTCCCCACCCCTCCACCTTCTTCCACTCTTCTCCACCTCTCCGTCTTTCCCCACTCCTCCCACCACTCCCCCTTCTCCTACTCCTCCCCACCTCTCTACCTTCTCCCACTCCTCCCCACGTCTTCCCCACGAGTCACCTCAGAAACTCCCGCAAGATTTGGCCACTCACTGAAATTACTCGACCAACTTTGGTAGCTCCCCAGCTGTGGGGAGGAGGGTGGGGAATGGGGGTGTAAGGCGGGATGGGAAGTGGTCGATTATAAACAAGCTGGGCTGAGAGGAATGGAGACTGAAGGTCACACGATAATCTCATGATAGAGGAATGATTATTTAATGATATTCCTACCTGAGCCTCTGTACGAGTCCATGGGTCCAGGTGCCGTAATGTTAATCCTACCTGACTTGTAAACAATGATTTTCTTCACCGTAGTTACTGTAACCGCTAACTTGCAGCCTAGGGTGGTTATAAGTACCATTCTAGCAATGGTCTTCACGTTTCCTGAACTTCGTAATTCACACAAGGGCAACTCTAACGAAACTTTGATAACTGAACACAAATAATTTAAATACCTACAATATTTATCAAATGTTCGCCTAACAGACTTCAAGCCAAAGCCACTTGCCTAATGCCGCAGGCTGAAATTATTTTGCATCTAGGTCTGCAAAATATTAAAATGTCATTACGGATATCATAATAAATCCATTACGGATAGTATAATAAATCCATTACGGATAGTATAATAAATCCATTACGGATAGTATAATAAATCCATTACGGATAGTATAATAAATCTATTACGGATAGTATAATAAATCCATTGTGTATATTAATAAATCCTACTACAATTCAAAAAAAAAACAAAATAATAATATGTGACGCGTGACGAAAGAGTGATGCTGGAGACTGCTCATGATGAGCAAATGCTGCACGAAATGCGTTAAAGCTGCGGCTACAGTTACATCAGTGGTAATAAAGTTTATTGATTTAAATAATTACTGAATATATGCTTCATTATACCAAGAACACGTGTACTGATGGCAAAGATTTGCTGGGAAAATATCAGTGATGATAACAATGATGATAACAATGATGATAACAATGATGATCCAAAGCTCTTGCTCCTATTCACTTCTTTCTCTATTTCACCTCCTTGTTTCTCATTCTCTTCACTTTCTTCTTCTTCTTTCCCTTTTCCTCCTCTCCCTTCACACTACTTATCGCCTTCACCTTTCTTTTCCCCTTCCTGCCTTTCACCTTCACTCTTCTCCTTCAGTTTTTTCCCAACCTCTTCCTTTTCATCGCCTAGTTTATTTCCCTCCCCCTATTCCCCCTTTTACTACATTTACTATCGCTCTCACTAACATCCCTTGCCCCCCTAATCCCCCTCTCCCCCATTCCCCTTTGGCCATGTGGTGGCCTGTACTGTGAATAAATGAAAGGGAATGTCAGGTGAGGCATGTTCGCTTCAGCCCGTCGGCATGTGGCATGAGGGAGGAATAGGTTATGATGTGGCATGAGGGTTGGTTGAGGGTCACTGTGGCATGATGCTAGTATATGTGGGCGTTTCATGTGGCATGATGCCACTATGGGCGTTTCATGTGGCATGCAGGGAAAATGGGCTAACATGTAGCATGAGGGAGGAATGGGCTATAATGTGGCATGAGGGTGGGTTGAGGGTCACTGTGGCATGATGCTAGTAGGGTCGTATCATGTGGCATGATGCCACTATATATGGGCGTCTCATGTGGCATGCGTTCTTGAAATTAGGGCAATTTTGTGTGAAGTTAGGGTAATTTTTGCTAGTGTGCACGACAATTTTAGCATAAATGCATGACATTTTAAAACATTTCAGATAACAGTGAAGACAATGTATTGGCTTATAATTATGATAATTTGGCATGAATATAAATTAATTTTACTTGAATTTAAAACCACTTGTTATGAATTTAAGGCAATTTTCTCGCATATAAGGCAACTTCTCTCGAAAATCAGGCAATTTTGCCAGAATTTATGGCAATTTTACTCGAATTTAAGTTAATTTTTCCAGAATTTAAGGCAATTTTACTCGAATTTAAGGCAATTTTTGCCAGAATTTGTGGCAATTTTGCTCGAATTTGCGGCAATTTTGCTCGAATTTAAGGCAATTTTGCTCGAATTTAAGGCAATTCCGGCTCATGTTGACGTCAATTTAAGAACTGCTTCTTCTCATCCCCGCGGGGACGCGTCAGTCCCGCTGTCACTGAGCCTCATTGAAGAATTAATTCCCCAAAACTGTGGTGTATTTTCCCCGGCAAAAACTGACCGCAGCAGCCAGGAAGTTTTCCTCTCGCGTTTGTTACGGCAATTATATTTAAAAATTCCCTGACAGAGCCCGAGGTTGAGGGTGAATACATAATTTTTTTCTCAACTTCTTTTTTTTCTCAACTTCTTTGAATATATAATTTTTTTAAACTCCTTTTAGGTCGAAATAATTTTTTTTCTCAACTTCTTTTTCATTTTTTTTCTCAACTTCTTTTTCCTCAACTTCTTTTTCATTTTTCTCAACTTCTTTTAGGTCGAAATGATTTTTTTTTTCATACGGAAACTAGTGAAGTTTTTTCGCCCATAGAGATTTTTGTGACGAATGTTATTTGTTTTCGTCGTAATTATGGCATGAAGGAATACTGGGATGGTGATGAAGGTATACTTGGATGGTCATGAAGGTATGCTTGGATGGTCATGAAGGTATGCTTGGATGGTCATGAAGATATACTTGGATGGTCATGAAGGTATACTTGGATGGTCATGAAGATATACTTGGATGGTCATGAAGGTATACTTGGATGGTCATGAAGGTATGCTTGGATGGTCATGAAGGTATGCTTGGATGGTCATGAAGGTATACTTAGATGGTCATGAAGGTATACCTGCATGGTCTAATCAATCACACTCAGTGTGATATATTATTTAATTATATTCATACACATTTATTACAACCCTCAACCATCTAAACTAATTACCCTCAAGCAGCGCATATTTCCCTCACAAAAGTGAGGGTAAAGTGACATCAGCGCCCTGAGGTGGGCCCCGGGCCCTCGCAGGCGCCATCTGTCCCGCCCCTGGAATTCTGGAATGGGTCTTGGGAATTTAAATTACTTGTGACCCGCGGGTAATTAGCGTCGCTGGTATTCAGAGTAATCCTTCATATTCCTCTTGTCTTTGTCGCGATGAGTTCGGGGAAATATTTTATTTGTTCATCTTTATTTGAATTATATTGTTTTATTTTTTTGGTACGAACTGAGAAAATTCAGGACTTATTTGATTCATATCGTGATGAATACGGTGAATACGGTGGGTACGGTGAATACGGTGGATACGGTGAATCCGGTGAATACAGTGAATATGGTGAGTACTGTGAATACGGTGAATACGGTGAATACGGTGAGTACGGTGAATATGGGGAATACGGTGAATACGGTGAATACGGTGAGTACGGTGAATACGGTGAATACGGTGAATACGGTGAATACGGTGAATACGGTGAATACGGTGAATACGGTGAATACGGTGAATACGGTGAATACGGTGAATACGGTGAGTACGGTAAATACGGTGAATACGGTGAATACGGTGAATACGGTGAATACGGTGAATACGGTGAATACGGTGAGTACGGTAAATACGGTGAATTGAGTCAAAGTAGTCATTCAGTCATCCAGTCACTCCTACCTTCTGACACTCCAGTCATTCAGTCACTCCTACCTTCTGACACTCCAGTCATCCAGTCACTCCTACCTTCTGACCCTCCAGTCATTCAGTCACTCCGCCACCCTCGCCAGTCACACAGTCAGTCTGACTTAATTTATTTATATGTTTGCGTCAATTTATTCATAGGTTCTTTTGATTGCCCGCAACTGATTCAGCTTACGCAGAAAAAGCGTACGCAGACGCTGCATAATGCATGCGTACGGCGTATGTTTTACAGCGCACGCTCCTCGTCCTTACGCCTGACGCGCGTCAAAGACGCACGCTCTTTTGACGTACGCAGTTTTACTGGCAGAAAGCGAGCGTATTTATTTAAATATTCTTATTATTAATAATCTTGATTAGGTATATGGGCTGAATGAATAATTATTATTGGTCAAAAAGGTTAATTGAGTAGAGCAGTGCAGTATTAATTTGATATTCTTCTCATAAAAAAGACATGACTTTTTTAGTTATTATGTTGTATGAATATGGTGCGAGTCCGAAAATATTTCTTCATTGATAGAACGCATACTCAAGTATTTCTACTGATATAAGTATTTCTACTAATTAACCATTAGTAGTTATATCAAATAGATATTTGCTTATCATTGTTGAAGATACCGATTCATAGCTGTCCTTAGTTACTTATTATTGACGCTTAATTTAGCGTTGATTTTAAATATACACGCGTAATTGTTTTTCAAAATATTTGCTGTTTAAAATCGAAGTAAAACATGAATTATTCATCTGCAAGCACCGTCAAGAAGTACACACATCTATAATCTGCTTATTATTGTATATATGTTTTCATTTATAGCAGCAGTATATATAAAAGAAATTTATAACTATAACTACTTAATTAATGATATCGTATGACCGACTTTTGATACAAGACATCATTTGAAATTACCAAAAAAAAAACGATACGTGAAAACAAGTGTGGAGTCAGCAGGAAAGTTACGTGCTGTTTACTAATAACAGCTGCAATTAGCTGTACAATCTTATTAATTAGCATACATCTGCTTTATCATCATTTCAGCATGCAACCTCTTAGCAACTGCAGAGCAGCATCTGCAGAAGTACAGCAGTACTTACAGCCACAACACCAGCAGCAGCAGCAGCACCAAAACACCGGCAGCAGTAGAATCAAACACTTGCAACAGTAGCTTATAGTGCAGCACCAGCACATACAGCAGCACTTTCAGCAGCAGCAGAAGCAGCACCTGCAGCAGCAGCAGCAGCAGCACTACCTACAGCAGCAGCAGCACCTGCAGCAGCACCAGCAGGAGCAGCAGCAGAACCTGCAGCAGCAGCAGTAGCAGCAGCAGCAGCAGCAGCAGTGCTGCGCTACATTACCTAGATTGTCTCACGTCTGCTGCGCCGGAGCTTCCAAGACAATCTGCCCGATAGAAACTACAGCTGCAATCCTGCTTTTGAAGCATTACTTAAGAGATTAGCTGGCATGCTGCTACAATGCTGCTATAGTGATGCTAAAATGCTGCTGCAATGATGCTACAATGCTGCTATAGTGAGGCTAAAATGCTGCTACAATGATGCTACAATGCTGCTATAGCGATGCTAAAATGCTGCTCCAATGATGCTACAATGCTACTATAGCAATGCTAAATGCTGCTACAATGATGCTACAATGATGCTAAAATGCTGCTCCAATGATGCTACAATGCTACTATAGCAATGCTAAATGCTGCTACAATGATGCTACAATGCTGCTATAGTGATGCTAAAATGTTGCTACAATGATGCTACAATGCTACTATAGCAATGCTAAATGCTGCTACAATGATGCTCCACTGTTGTCACGATTCTGTTCCACAATGCTGCTACAATTAATGCTGCAATACAATGCTGTTCAAATGATGGTACTTTGTAATGTTGCTACTAGCTTTCTCAATTCAAATTAAATGATTTTCCCCATGCAACTGTGACCAACCATTCAAACCCAACACCAACCCCCAACATGTTATTCCCAACTTTCTAATGATCTCATTCCTTTCTTCTGTCTCCTTTGCTGGGAAGGAGGAATTTAATTAATTGTTGTTTCATGACCCAAGGGGAAAGTCGTGAAGAAGTAGAGGAGTGAAAGGTAAAAGGAACAAGGAGTAGGTATGAGACTGCGCGAAATGGGGAAAAGGTGTGGCAGTGCGAGCGGAGCTGTGGGAAAAGGGCCGTTGAAATAGATAAGTGTGAGTTCATAAGAGGGAAAAGAGAGATTAAAGGTTTTACACCAAGCATGGTTAAATTTGAGGGGAAAATTTGAGGGAAACATGATGTGAAAAGCGATTAGGAGAATTACGGGATCAGTGATGAGCGAGAGTGAGGGGAAATACGTTTTTAAAGAAAGATGGAGGAGTGAAGAAGAGAGACAATTAATGAGGGAGAAGATCGTGAGGCAAACAGTCATTTAGAAAGTGAGGGCAAACAGTCATGGGAAGAGTGAGGGGAAACAGTGATGAGTATGAGTGAGGGAAGAAGTTGGCTTAGCCAGTGATGTGTATAAGCGAGGAAAAGCACTGAGGGAAGAAGTGAAGCAAAAAAATGAGGGAAGAAATTAGTAGAAAGTGTGAGGGCAAGAGAGTAGGGGGATGAGGGCTGGGGGTGAGACGGCCTGGTAATCCTAATGTGCTTCTAATGGACTGCCTTCACTCCGGAAAAGACTGTTTTACTGCTGGGAGATGGAGGTGGGGGTGAGGGGAGTTCTGAGGGTAGGGTGAGGCTGGGGAAGGATGGGGTTGAGTAAGAGGGCAAAGAATCAATGACATGGAAAAACCGAAGGTTAAGATGAGACAGAAGGAGCATGTTAGCTAGAATTACTCAAGGTTTATTGCTTGTAACAGATATTTTTCAGGATTAATGCATACACTGCATCACTGAGGGATTTATCCCACATATAATACACTACATCACACGGGAAATGTGCTCACGTATAATACACTTCACCACATCACCTTACTAATAATACTCCCATGCTAGTTCTATCCCCCATTCCCACTTTGGTTCCATCCCTACTCCCACCCTTATTCTAGCCATATTCCCATCACAGTTTTGACTTTCGTCCCTTATTCACCCCAAACCATACTCCAGTTTTGGCTCACTTTCTCCCTTTATTCACCTCCATACTCCAGTTTTGGCTCACTTTCACCCCTTATTCACCCAAAACTATACTCCTGTTTTGGCTCACTTTCACCTCTTATTCACCCAAAACCATACTCCAGTTTAGACTCACCTTCACCCCTTATTCACTCTAAACTATACTCCAGTTTTGGCTCATTTTCACCCCTTGTTCACCCAAAACCATACTCCAGTTTTGGCTCACTTTCACCTTATTCACCCCAAACCATACTTCAGTTTTGGCTCACTATCACCTCTTATTCATCCCAAACCATACTTCAGTTTTGGCTCACTTTCACCTCTTATTTACCCAAACCATACCCCAGTTTTGTCTCACTTTCACCCCTTATTCACCCCAAACCATACTCCAGTTTTGACTCACCTTCACCTCTTATTCACCTCGAACCATACTTCACTTTTGGCTCACTTTCTCCCTTTATTCACCCCCGTACTCCAGTTTTGACTCACCTTCACCTCTTATTCACCCCAAACCCTACCCCAGTTTTGGCTCACTTTCACCTCATATTCACCTCGAACCATACTCCAGTTTTTTTCTCTTATTCCCCATGAAACATACCCCAGTGTAGCCCGCGTTCCCCATATCTCCTCAGACACCCCACATTCCCCACTGGGGTTACGGGATGTTTACGCGCCCGGCAAGGCCTTGGTGATCCCGATGCTGGGCTGCGGCACTCCATCAAGGCCTGCATAATTCATTGCAATTAGCCATTATTGACACGGGATTAAAAACACATTAGCTATTTTTGCGGCGACCACTCGCCGCCTGCCACGAATTTTAATGCGCCGCAGATCCCTTAATTAAGAGCTTTGCTGCGCGGGACCGGGGTCTTGATGAGGGTCTTGATGAGGGTCTTGATGTGGGTCTTGATGAGGGTCTTGATGAGGGTCTTGATGCTGTCTCTTATACACATCTAGATGTGTATAAGAGACAGGGTGGGGAGGTAGGGGGCCCTCTCCCCCGCTTTTAAGACTTTGCTTTGCACTCCCGGTTTTTCTGAACTCAAAATAATCCCCGATGGGGGTGAAGAGGGAGGGGGAGAGAGGGGGACAAATGGAAACAACGATCAGAAGGATGAGGGAAGGGGGGTGGGGAAAAGAGGGTAGGGGGTTTCAATGCTGCAAAAGTAAGTTTAGGTTTCTTTAGAGGCGCAACATTATCCTATTTTTATTAATCCATGTCTCACTTTCTGACGTTCGATGTCCAATTTTGCTTTGTCTTACCTCATTATATTTTAGTTACTAATCTTTTCAGCCATTTAATACCGCGGCTGCTTATCCTTCTCTATTCGCTCTAGTATTTAGTCGTCCTCAACTCTACCCCTTTACCCTCATTTCTCCTTTCCCTCGTCCCATTAACTCTCATTCCTAACCTCTCGTGTACCCTTTTCGAGTTTAATAATTTCGAAACCCACTTTACCCTCAAACTTTGACGCATTTAACCCGCTTTCATTGTTATTTTCTATCTCTTTTATATAGTAACAAACACAATTTTTTTATCTCACTATTTTCCATACCTACACTCATATAAATGCGTGATATTTGTCCGAATTGCGGAGCAATTTTTACGATTGTGTGAGTCATCCTGACCCAGTTTGGCCCGGCCAACATGCCTATCAGTGCTAATCTCTGCTCGATCGGGGTGTGGAGAAGAAAACTGCCACTATTTAGGCAATATGACCTATAATTTTTCTGAATGCACTTCCACTAAGTACCTCTCTTCTTCTCTTCAACATTTCCGTTTCCTTTATTTAATATACCATCACTATAACCTCAACATAGCCTTGATATACCCTCAATGTACCCTCAATTTACCCTCAATCTTCATTTCAAGTATGGCAGCCCTCATTTCTAATCTCAAAACTGTGCCGCTCACATTCAGAAAAAATGTATGTTTTATACAGAATCTCATTAAAAACCATATGTAACCGCCCACTTGCAGCACATAGGGTGGTTGTACGTACCATTCTAGCAATGGTCTTCACGTTTGCTGAACTTCGTAATTCACACACGGGCATGGCTAATGAAACTTTGGTAAATGACCACAGATAATTTTAATACTAACAAAATTTAGCAAATGTTCGCCTAACAGACTTCAAGCCAAAGCCACTTGCCTAATGCTGCAGGTTGAAATTATTTTGCATCTAGGTCTGTAAAAGATTAAAATGCCATTGCGGATATTATAATAAATCCATTACTGATAGTTCAATAAATCCATTACGGATAGTATAATAAATCCTGCTACAATTCAAATTAAATCAAATAATAATATGACAAATGTTCAACATCGTACCACACCGTACCATGGTTGAACCATAATACCGTACTGGTCGGCGTCGGGATCAAAAGTGACTCGTGCGAGAAATTACATTGTTATTAATTAGTTAACAATAGAAATTAATACGGAAGTAATTCAAGGTGGTGAATGTGAAAATTTTTTTAACGTGTGATTGCTTTATTCTTGAATGCAATACACGTTCAATTTTTATGAACAAAAGTTATGATTCGTTAGGATTTTAATAGAACTTCTTTCGTAGTTGGTAAAATCGACTTATGGACTCGGAATATTCAAAGTATTCTTAAGATTAGATTGGAAGTTTTATTAGAGATAAATCTAGGATTTCCAGGATTCTGAATGGGAATCGAATTCCANAATCGCTCCTCTTACCAATTACTAATCACTCCTCTTGCCAATTACTAATCACTCCCCTTGCCAATTACTAATCCCTTCTTGCCAATTACTAATCACTCCTCTTACCAATTACTAATCCCTTCTTGCCAATCACTAGTCACTATTCACCCTCGATAATGTATGGCCAGCGCGGCAATTATGAAAGCTGTTCCAATTTTGTTGTTAAGGAGCCAATCAGCGGCCATATTGGCTGCTGGCAGCTGACAAATTGGCGGCTGGCGGCGCCTCAGATTGTCAAGTTTTTTCCAGTGAGTTTAACGAGCCTGGCGGGGCAATCTCTGCCAATCAGGTAGGAATAGCATTACTTCACATGATTGGTTCCGTTCATTAGGTAGGAATAGCATTGCTTCACATGATTGGTTCCGCCCATCAGGTAGGAATAGCATTAGCTGTAATGATTGATTTTGCCGCTCCAGAAGGATTAAAATTTGCTCCTCTGCCTGGCGTTTTTGATCAGGTAAGAATATCATTAATTTGTACAGGTTGATTTATCATATAATAAGTCAAGGCATTAGAGATTATTTCGAAGCTCCGGTAGGAATGGCATTGATATCTCAAAGATTAATGAGCTGTAAAGATGTGCGCCCGCTGATCACATTAAGTATTAAATGATTTCATTAATGAGGAGCAAATAGCTAATTAATGATATTAGCCGCTCTTAATTATAACGCTTGGGAAAACGTGAAGTGAAAAATTGACCTGTCATGAGAATCTATAAGGGCCAAGTATCTCAGCCAAAAATCACAGCCAAGTATCACAGCCAAGTATCTCAGCCAAGTATCTCAGCCAAGTATCTCAGCCAAGTATCTCAGCCAAGTATCTCAGCCAAGTATCTCAGCCAAGTATCTCAGCCAAGTATCTCAGCCAAGTATCTCAGCCAAGTATCTCAGCCAAGTATCTCAGCCAAGTATCTCAGCCAAGTATCTCAGCCAAGTATCTCAGCCAAGTATCTCAGCCAAGTATCTCAGCCAAGTATCTCAGCCAAGTATCTCAGCCAAGTATCTCAGCCAAGTATCTCAGCCAAGTATCTCAGCCAAGTATCTCAGCCAAGTATCTCAGCCAAGTATCTCAGCCAAGTATCTCAGCCAAGTATCTCAGCCAAGTATCTCAGCCAAGTATCTCAGCCAAGTATCTCAGCCAAGTATCTCAGCCAAGTATCTCAGCCAAGTATCTCAGCCAAGTATCTCAGCCAAGTATCTCAGCCAAGTATCTCAGCCAAGTATCTCAGCCAAGTATCTCAGCCAAGTATCTCAGCCAAGTATCTCAGCCAAGTATCTCAGCCAAGTATCTCAGCCAAGTATCTCAGCCAAGTATCTCAGCCAAGTATCTCAGCCAAGTATCTCAGCCAAGTATCTCAGCCAAGTATCTCAGCCAAGTATCTCAGCCAAGTATCTCAGCCACGCATCTCAGCCAAGTATCTCAGCCAAGTATCTCAGCCAAATATATCAGCCAAGTATCGCTGTCATGCATCTCAGCCAAGTATCTCAGTCAAGTATCTCAGCCAAGTGCATTAGGCCAGTATTTCAGCCACGTGTCTCGTCAGGGGTGTACCTCTCATGTATTTCCGCCGATGTGGGAGGAGGTGTGAGAGTTTACAGCTCATTCAGTCTATCACTAACTGCATGTTGTTCATTTGCCCATTTGCTTCTAACATTCATTCTCTCACTCTCTTTTGATCACAATTTCGCTCACTTTCTCTTTCATGCCTCTTCTTTCACCTCTTCTTATTTTCCCTCAAATCTAACATCCGCAGTCCGCACTCTCCTTCACTTCCACCATTTCCTCCAGCATCCCACATTCACTCTCTCCCTCACATCCACCATTCAACTCAATCTCCTTTCACATCCACCATCCCTTTATTATTACCCTCACATTCCTCCCACTCCACACATCTTCAAAACTTCCTTCATCCTCACCCATCCCTCATTTCCTTCTTCCCCTCACATCTACAATTCCTTCCATGGTCCTATCACATCCCATCACTCCCTCCATTCCCTCACATCCCCCTCCACATCCCCTCCTCCCCAGTATTGGGGAAGAGGTGGGGCGGTTAATAGATTCACGGCCATCAAAGCTCACTGGCCAAGGGTTTGTCGGTTTTTTCCCTCAAATCTATCATCCGCAGTCCGAGCTCTCCTTCACTTCCACCATTTCCTCCAGCATCCCACATTCACTCTCTCCCTCACATCCACCATTCAACTCAATTTCCTTTCACATCCACCATCCCTTTATTATTACCCTCTTATTCCCCTCACATTCCTCCTACTCCACATCTTCTCAAAACTTCCTTCATCCTCCCCATGGATCCTTCATTCCCTGTTCCCCTCACATCTACAATTCCTTTCATGGTCCTTCCACATCCCATCACTCCCATCACTCCCCCCATCCCCTCCACATCCCCTCCTCCCCAGTATTGGGGAAGAGGTGGGGCGGTTAATAGATTCACGGCCATCAAAGCTCACTGGCCAAGGGTTTGTCGGTAGAAAATTGGATATTCGCTCAATTTTGATGATGTCCGCGATAGCTTTGAGGGCGCCCGGCCCTCGCGCCGCGACTCGACGCCCTTTTTTTATCACGAAAAACGCATTAGAGAAACGACGTGAAGAAGCGGCCCGTGGGCGCCTTGTGGCGAGTAGCGTGTGGGGTGTAGCGTGTGGGGTGTGTAGCGTGTGGTGTGTGTAGCGTATGTAGCGTGTAGCGTGTGGGGCGTGTAGCGTGTGGGGCGTGTAGCGTGTGGGGTGTGAAGCGCTAGTGTAGCATATAGCACAAGTGTAGCGTGTAGTGCTAGTGTAGCGTGTAGTGCTGGTGTAGCGTGTAGCGCTAGTGTAGCGTGTAGCGCTAGTGTAGCGTGTAGCGCTAGTGTAGCATATAACACAAGTGTAGCGTGTAGCGCTAGTGTAGCGCTAGTGTAGCGTGTAGCGCTAGTGTAGCGTGTGTAGCGTGTAGTGCTAGTGTAGCGTGTAGCGCTAGTGTAGCGTGTGTAGCGTGTAGCGCTAGTGTAGCATATAGCACAAGTGTAGCGTGTAGTGCTAGTGTAGCGTGTAGCGCTAGTGTAGCGTGTAGCGCTAATGTAGCATGTAGCGCTAGTGTAGCGTATAGCACAAGTGTAGCGTGTAGTGCTAGTGTAGCGTGTAACGCTAGTGTGGCGTGTAGCGCTAATGTAGCGTGTAACGCTAGTGCAGCGTGTAACGCTAATGTAGCGTGTAGCGCTAGTGTAGCGTATAGCACAAGTGTAGCCTTACGGTCAACCGCGTTTTGAGATTTTCGCCTTCAGCCGCAAATGGCCTTCCTTAAACCGACCGCGGCCGAACATTCAATAAAAACAACCGAAATATTCCGTCACTTCTGAAAAGCGTTACGGTGCTACGGAAGACGACTTTACGTCGTTACGGCGCCGCGTAACACGACTTTGCGTCGCTACGGCGCCGCGGAATACGACTTTACGTCGTTACGGTGCCCCGGAACACGACTTTACGTCGTTACGGTGCCACGGAACACGACTTTACGTCGTTACGGCACCTGTCTCTTATACACATCTAGATGTGTATAAGAGACAGNCGCAATCTTCAGTCCAGCTCTCACACTCTGCGGTCCAGCGCTCGCACTCATCGGTCCAGCTTACGCAATCTTCAGTCCAGCTTTCACACTCTGCGGTCCAGCGCTCGCACTCGTCGGTCCTGCGCACGCACTCATCGTTCCAGCTTACGCAATCGTCAGTCCAGCTTTCACACTCTGCAGTCTAGCGCTCGCACTCATCGGTCCAGCTTACGCAATCTTCAGTCCAGCTCTCACACTCTTCGGTCCAGCGCACGCACTCATCGGTCCAGCTTACGCAATCTTCAGTCCAGCTCTCACATACTTCGGTCCAGCGCACGCACTCATCGGTCCAGCTTATACGCAATCTTCAGTCCAGCTCTAACACTCTTCGGTCCTGCGCATGCACTCATCGGTCCAGATCACGCAATCTTCAGTCCAGCTCTCACACTCTTCGGTCCTGCGCACGCACTCATCGGTCCAGCTTATACGCAATCTTCAGTCCAGCTCTCACACTCTTCGGTCCTGCGCACGCACTCATCGGTCCAGCTTATACACAATCTTCAGTCCAGCTCTCACACTCTTCGGTCCTGCGCATGCACTCATCGGTCCAGATCACGCAATTTTCAGTCCAGCGCTCGCACTCATCGGACCAGCACCGGCATACCCAGTTTAAAAGTCCCATCGCCTTGTCATTGATATTTGACAAGTTTCAGTGTCCGATCGTCGTGATCAATTGAAAACAGATCGACCGATCGCCAATTTTTCTTGCGGGGGAATGTCCATCAGGGAGATTTTTGTGTGGGATGCCTCAATCATACCACAATTCAATTTCCATAGAGTTGGACGGTCCATCTTCGAGAGGGGCGGCCGGACCTGTGACGCCTCAACTCTATTTCTAAAACTGCCATTAACCCCTAATAAAACGTCGGATCCATTATTTCTTTCTCCATACAGAAGGGTCAATGGCAACACGTGTGGGTGCGACATTTTTTTCGCTATATTTAAATTTGGTTTTAATTTGTGTTGGCTTTGGAAGCGCTAAGTTCGGGCGTATGGAGGCTAGGCCATCAAGCGATGCCGCAAGCCGAGCAAATTTAAGTCAACATCGGCGACGGTGACCATCACGCCACTGCGGCCGAATATCAAGAGATCGATGGACAAATGCCGGACAGTCCATCGCCATCCCAACCTCAAGAACACGGAATTTAAAAATTGGCTTGTTATGAGGCCGTCATGTTTATATATGTGCTATGAAGCATCCACAAGGAGAGCTTAAATGAAATAAAAAATTGTTTATTAAGTGGACAATTTTTTCTTCAAATAGTGTGAACATTTATTAAATTTTCCAATTAATGAGATAGAAAAGCGTAAGCGCAAGAGACAGGGACATAAAAATGACGCTGAAGATGAAGTGAGGCTGAGTGAGGGTGAGTGAAGCTGAGTGAGGCTGAGTGAGGGTGAGTGAGGCAGGGAGGCAAAAAATTTGACAGGGATAGCAAGGAGAGGCTAAGATGGCTGGGAGTGCTGAGAAATTTGCCTGTTACAGCGAGGATATGAAGGGATAGCTGATGTTTTGGCGTGGATAGAGCGACTGATATCCTTGCATATTCCTAGAGGAACACCTTCCAGCTGCAGGTTGGGGCGGCAAACACCGTCCAGGAGCCGCCGTCCAGCTGCAGGTTGGGGCGGCAAACACCGTCCAGGAGCCGCCGTCCAGCTGCAGGTTGGGGCGGCAAACACCGNCAGCTGATGTGTGACGTGTTATCATTGTTATCATTGATGTGTGACGTGTTATCATTGATGTGTGACGTGTTATCATTGTTATCATTGATGTGTGACGTGTTATCATTGTTATCATTAATGTCTGACGCATTATCATTGTTATCATTAGTGTGTGACGTGTTATCATTGTTATCATTAATGTGAGACGCGTTATCATTGTTATCATTAGTGTGTGACGTGTTATCATTGTTATCATTAATGTGTGACGTGTTATCATTGTTATCATTAATGTGTGACGTGTTATCATTGTTATCATTTAATGTGTGACGTGTTATCATTGTTATCATTTAATGTGTGACGTGTTATCATTGTTATCATTAATGTGCGACGTGTTATCATTAATGTGTGACGTGTTGTCATTGTTATCATTAATGTGAGACGCGTTATCATTGTTATCATTAGTGTGTGATGTGTTATCATTGTTATCATTAATGTGTGACGTGTTATCATTAATGTGTGACGTGTTGTCATTGTTATCATTAATGTGTGATGTGTTATCATTGTTATCATTAATGTGTGATGAGTTATCATTGTTATCATTAATGTGTGATGTGTCATCACTGTTATCATTAATGTGTGACGCGTTATCATTGTTATCATTAATGTGTGACGTGTTATCATTGTTATCATTAATGTGTGACGTGTTATCATTGTTATCATTAATGTGTGACGTGTTATCATTGTTATCATTAATGTGTGACGCGTTATCATTGTTATCATTAATGTGTGACGTGTTATCATTGTTATCATTAATGTGTGACGCGTTATCATTGTTATCATTAATGTGTAATGTGTTATCATTGTTATCATTAATGTGTGATGTGTTATCATTGTTATCATTAATGTGTGACGCGTTTTCATTGTTATCATTAATGTGTGATGTGTTATCATTGTTATCATTAATGTGTGACGCGTTATCATTAATGTGTAACGTGTTATCGTTGTTAGCATTAATGTGTGACGTGTTATCATTGTTATCATTAATGTGTGACGCGTTATCATTGTTATCATTAATGTGTGACTTGTTATCATTGTTATCATTAATGTCTGACGTGTTATCATTGTTTTCATTGATGTGCGACGTGTTATCATTGTTATCATTAATGTGTGACGCGTTATCATTGTCATCATTAAAATGTAACGTGTTATCATTGCTATCATTAATGTGTGTCGTGTTATCATTGTTATCATTAATGTGTGACTCGTTATCATTATTATCATTAACGTGTGACGCGTTATCATTATTATCATTAATGTGTGACGCATTATCATTGTTATCATTAATGTGTGACGCGTTATCATTGTTATCATTAATGTGTGACGCGTTATCATTATTAACATTACTTTGTTTTTGTTGTTTTGCCTTGCCAAACTGGGTTGCAATGACCCACGTAAGAAGTGTATCGCAATTTGGACAAAGCCTCATTGATTTTTCTGCGTATCTTATACTGCACCGGTTGGGATTAGAGGAGTAGATGAGACAGAAGGAGTTAGGGGAAGTTAGGTGGAGTTAGGGAGACTTGGTGAGTATACGAGACAGGGGGAGTTAGGGAGACTTATAGAGGAGTCGACGAGATAGGCGGAGTTAGGGAGTTAGGGCGAGTAGAAGAGACAGAAGGATTTAGGGAGAATTAGGTGGAGTAAACGAGATAGGGGGAATAAACGTGAAAGGGGGCGTAAATGAGATAGGGAGAGTAAATGAGATGAGGGGAGTTAGAGAAGGTTAGGGGTAATTAGGGGGAGATGAAGAGATAAGGGAAGTTAGGGAGAGTTAGGGGGGTGTGGGAGATAGTAGAATTAAAGGGGGAGTTAGGGAGAGTTGAAGGGATTAGATGAGATAGGGGGTGTTAAAGGGAGATGGGGGAGTTAATGGGAGTTGGGGAGATAGGGGGAGTTAAGGGGAGTTGGGGGCGTTAGGGGGAGTAGGAGAGATAGTATAATTGAAAAGGGCTATGAGCGATAGGAGGAACTTAGGAGGAATAGGAGGAGTTGGTGAAGTAGGTTCTATAAGAAATGAACAAACGAAGAGAAATTAGGGAGAGTCAGGGAGAGATGGTAGGGTGATCGATGATGTGGGGAGATCATGAGGTATACATAGGGAAATATGGGTGCAGTGGGGTGGTAGGGTGACAGGGGGAGGGGTAGGGATGAGTGGTGAGGAACGGAGGAGGAATTGGGGGACAGGAAAGTAGGAGGCAATGGGGGGGATATATAGCGGAGTAGGATGAGTAGGTGTGTGGAGAGAGAGTGGGATTACGGGATGAAGGGGGAGGGGGCTAGGGGATAGTATGAATGAGTAGTGGGGAGTGAAGGGGAGTAAAAGGGAGTAAGTGGAGTGGGAAGGAGTGGGGGTGTAGGGGATAGGCTGCTAATGAGGGCGCTGGATAGTCACTATCATGGACATGGCAAGTGCATTTGGTGGCAGCGATGCAGTGGGGGGATGGGTGGGGGATGAAGGGGGAGGTGTGAGGAATGCAGGTATGATGCGGGATGCAGAACACCACAACATTCATCACATTCAAGCGCCGTGCATTGCAAGCTGATTGAACGGTTTAGGTGTGTTATAGAATATCAAATATATTGGATTGCAAAATTCAATTTAGAACCGGATTCAGAATCAATTTGGATTTAGATTTAGATTAATTAAATTAGATTTTAAACTTCAAATTCAAAATTTCCGTAACTGCCAGTGCCAAAGTTTTGGAAGCTCAACTTTGTGTTCTAAAATACCGGCATCATGACGTCATGCTCATTAGGCACTCTGTGCCCATGCCGCCGTCGGTTTTTCAACCAACTCTACTCTAAGAAGCTTGTACATTAAAACTACGAAACATTATAGTTTCTTTTAATGTTCAGCTTTTAAAATTTCTCATTTCGAAGTCAGATACTTCATTTTTCCCAATACGATTACACTGAGCAACATTCGTTGAAAATGAGCGACATTCGTTGAAAAAATGAGCGACGAGGAACGGTGACATTCGTCGCTCATGAGCGACATGACATTTGTCGCTCATGAGCGACATGAGCGACATGAGCGAAATGACATTCGTCGCTCATGAGCGACATTCAAAATGAGCGACATTCTAAATGAGCGACGTTCGTTCGTCGTTCGACATATCTGAACACCACAATATTAGCGCACGAGAACTACCACCGGCAGCGTTATTACGTGACCGAGTAGTGACGTGTACGTGTCTGATCCATCTGGCTACATTATCTTGAATCGGGATAACATTTAAACATTTAACGAGTCTAGCAACACATTTTGTACTGCGACTATTACAAGGTAACAAGGTAACAATGAGAAACATATTTTGTCATCGATTTTGTTTGAACCAATGACTAATTTTTTTTAATTCTTTCAATAAAGTAGCGAGGTGCCTGGGCAAAAAAGGACATGTATGACACTCACGCCGCTGAATAATGACCAATACGTACAACTGAAATTGAATAAAGCAATCTTAATTCACCGAAGGAAATTTGTGAATCGCACCACAAATCGATACAATTATGCAGTTCAATAATTTGTGAACATAAAAAATTTTGTAAACCTTGTTTGTATATATACTGGAGTTTGTATAACATTTGCAGTTTGTAAAACTGGAGTTACATTTTTCAATGCCTGTCATCAGGCAATGCACTTTCATCACAATGACAAGCTGTGTCATCTCAAAATTATAGTGACCAAAATATGTAAGAAAAAATTATTGTGACCAGAACATTTAATTATGAACTTATAGGCCCTGAATGCAAAACCGAACGCACATCTGTTTTTGTTCTGCCAATTAACAGTTTATATATTAGTTATGTATGTTATGATGAGAATTGAAATTTTATCTCGTGGAGCTACAAACATTGAGACAGCCTGACCCGCCATTTGTTTGGTTATGTTACGCAGATTTAACCCATTGTGGAATCTCCTCCCGCAATAAGCTCCTAATTAGCACCCGAATAGACAAGTCGGCCGATTTGCACCTGATTCACCTCTAAGCCGAGTCAATGGAGCCCAGCGGACACAGAATAAAATATGAATTTCAACTGGGTTAGTCCCAATTGCGAAACACTTCTTGCCCTTTGTGTGTACCTTACTGACCCCTCACATAAGGACGTGTCCGTAATACATGCAGAAAATTCATAAAAGTACTTGAAAAAAAAAGAAAGTACGTAATAATTCAAGATCACTTGATTGCTTAAATCGCGAGTTCATCGAGAATTTAAATGAAAAGAAAACAGCAAAGAAAATTTACCATTTCTTAAGAGAGAAAACGTTCCGGACTCCAATGCAATCAAACCCACAAACAAATTGACGGTTTGGGCATAGGTCTTCCACTCGTTCCTATATATATACTTATGAAAATTTTTTCACGCGTTTTCACGCTGCTACATGGCTGGCTAATTGTTCTCTTGATTTTATGCCATTTTTCTTTAAACGATTTGTCGATCACGCTTTTTAACTTATCTAGTATCCCTCTCGAGCAGGCCTTGTTTTGATTATCTTAATCTCCAACACAAGTCCTTCAAATTCACCATGGCGCTTAAATCCAACAATAGTTTTTCTTATTCAATTGCAATGTGACAATTAGTAATGGCTGTTTTCAGACCTATGTATTCCGGAACTCAACATTTATCGGTTTAAGCACCAGCTTTTTTAGCCTATGCTCATTGTCTCAAATTGAATTGGATTCAAAGATTGATAAACAGCGACTTCCGCTCTTGCTGTACTTTTCACGTTGTGCACACTGAATTTGGTTTCTTGCGAAGTATCTTTTGACTAAATGGGTTTCCGACACAATTGGTCAATACCCAAATTAAGAAATTTATGTATAGACCGAATGCTGAAGTTTTTTTTTATTGTGACATTAGGAAATTGATTTATTGTTCTTTCCCTTACTTTGGGAATGCATGGAATGCTATGGCTAAGGAATTGAAAGTTTTATTCAATAAATACCTTCTGAATCTTAACCTACGCGCAGTGTTGCTGAATAATTTTTAAAATCGGCTCGTTCATCATGTATAAAAATACTCTAACTCTTTTTATGCGTTCTTTCCTAGTTTATAGATATGGTTGTGCGCAGTGCGCATCAGATAAATATGGTAGGTATGACATTCCGCAATTTTTACACTAGGCTGGCGGAACATACGGGAAGAAGTTACAGAACTGGAAACCAGCTTGCGCATCCTCCTCGCTCAGCTGTGCGCGTCCATGGCCGATAGTGATTTAGAGTTCTAGCTTCCACAATCTGTGTTTCTGACCTTCGACTTTTAGAATCCCTGTATATTCTTAAACAGAACCTAGTTTAATTGCTGCCTTTAGCACTTATCCCTCTGAAATTGTAAATAAATAGGCCTGTAACCTCATATTTATTTATTTTTTAATTTGTCAATTTAGATTTTTGTATTCGATTTGAATTTCAGATTACTAATTGATGATGGACCTGGACTCCCAAACATTTTCTCTCATAAGAAATGATTAATTTTTTGCAGTTTTCTTTGCTTTCAAATTCTTGATGCAGAAAGTGTGTAAATATTCGGACAGCGGCCCATCGATCAGACTGCTACCGGCTAAAGGCAGGCGGTTGACATCTAGGTTTTTTCTTCCATGCTCTTCTCATGCTTCATCCTTTAGTTGATGTTTCACTGATAACCTTTTTCACGCCTCATTCTCTATTTTTCCTCTCATCATACTTTTTATAGAATTATTTCTTCATTTCATCCTCACTCCCAATTACTTTCCACATGCTAAATTTTCCCCCGATTTCTTCACCATTCTTTCCACATACTTCCATCTCCTCGTTTTCTTTCCTACTCGCATTTTCCTACTTGGGTCTTTACTCCTTCTCTCCGCTCCGCTTTTCCCCCATCATCAATATTTCCTACTTTCTACTGCTTCAATATAGCATTTCATAGCTTGTCTTCTTCCAAGCTTCATCTTTCCCCTTCCTCCCCCGCAATCCCCTACCTTCCCCTCCATAACCGAACGCACATCTGTTTTTGTTCTGCCAATTAACAGTTTATATATTAGTTATGTATGTTATGATGAGAATTGAAATTTTATCTCGTGGAGCTACAAACATTGAGACAGCCTGACCCGCCATTTGTTTGGTTATGTTACGCAGATTTAACCCATAGTGCAATCTGCTCCCGCAATAAGCTCCTAATTAGCACCCGAATAGACAAGTCGGCCGATTTGCACCTGATTCACCTCTAAGCCGAGTCAATGGAGCCCAGCCGACAAGGAATAAAATCTGAATTTCAACTGGGTTAGTCCCTATTGCGAAACACTTCTTGCCCTTAATTGTGTAGACCTTATTGACCCCTTGCAAAAAGACGTGTCCGTAATACAAGCAGAAAGTACTTGAAAAAAATAAAGTGCGTAAAAATACATGATCTCTTGATTGCTTAAATCGAGAGTTCATCAAGAATTTAAATGAAAAGGAAACAGCCTAGAAAATTTACCATACCCACAAACAAATTGACTGCTTGGGCATGGGTCTTCCACTCGTTCCTACATATATATGTTTGCGAATATTTTCAACGTTTTCACGCTGGTACATGGCTGGCCAATAATATTGTTCTCTTGATTTTATGCCACTTTTCTTTAACTGATTTGTCGATGACGCTTTTTAACTTATCTAGTATCCCTCTCGAGCAGGCCTTGTTTTAATTATCTTAATCTCCAACACAAGTCCTTCAAATTCACCATGGAACACAAATCAAACAATAGTTTATCTTATTCGATTGCAATGTGACAATTAATAATGGCTGTTTTCAGGCCTCAGTATTCCGAAACTAAACGTTTACCGGTTTAAAGCACCAGCTTTTTTGCTTTTGCTCATTTCGTCTCAAATAAAATGGGATTCAAAGATTAATAAAGAGTTACTTCCGATTTGCTCTACTTTTCATGCTGTGCACGCTGAATTTGATTTCTTGCGAAGCATCTTTTGACTAATTGGGTTTTCGCCACAATTGGTCTATACTCAAATTAAGACATTTATATATAGACCAAATTCTAAGTTTTTTTCGATTGAGACATTAGGATAAATTTGTTTATTTTTCTTTCCCTTACTTTGGCAATGAATGGAATACTATGGCTAAGGAATTGATGGTTTTATTCACTAAATACCTTCTGATTCTCAATCTATATACGTAGTGTTGGTGAATAAATTTTTAAATTGGCTCGTTCTTTATGTATAAAGATACTCTACCTCTTTTCATGCGTTCTTTCCAAGTTTATAGATATAGTTGTGCGCAGGGTGCATCAGATAAACATGGTATGACATTCCGCAATTTTTACACTAGGCTGGCGGAGCATACAGGAAGAAGTTACAGAAGTGGTGCCATACTTTTGAAACTCGCTAAGTGAACGTAAGTACTTACGCTCTAGTTTCTTATCGATGATTGGTGGATTTAACTTGAAAATCCGTCGATGATTGGCTGATGAACTTACGATCTCTCAACTTTTTTCGAAAGTATGGGCCCTGGAAACCAGCTTGCGCATCTCCTCGTTCAGCTGTGCGCGTCCATGCCGAGCAGTGCAACATCCCGGTTTTCGATAGTGATTTAGAGTTCTAGCTTCCACAATCTGTGTTTCTGACCTTCTACTTTTAGAATCCCTGTATATTTTTAAACAGAATCTATTTTAATTGATCCCTCTAGCACTTATCCCTTTGAAATTGTAAATAAATAGGCCTATAACATCATGTTTACTTATTTTTTAATTCGTCAATTTAGATTTTTATCTTCGATTTGAATTTCAGATTACTAATTGATAATGGAGCTGGACTCCCAAACGTTTTCTCATATAAGAAATGATGAATTTTTTGGTAGTTTTCTTTGCTTTTAAATTATTGATGCAGAAAGTGTGTAAATATTCGGACAGCGGCCTATCGATCTGACTTCTACCGGCTAAAGGCAGGCTGTTGATGTTTAGGTTTATTTATTGACGAAACTTGAAAATAAACTTGGCTAATATGACTATGATAATCTTTAATCCTTCGCATGTATTCATACCTCACGCATAATTCATCCATTCTCCTTTATTAATCTTTCGCTTGCATAATCCCTCTTTTCTCTTCATTCATTAATCCTTCTCCTAATGAATGAAAAGAATGGATGAATGAATGAATTCATCCTATAATTAATTCATCATCCTTCAATTGAAATCTTTCATTTATCATTATGCATCACAAATCCTACTGGTTATCCACTTATCATAATCATGCTTCGTTCACTTTCTCCTTATTCTGTAATTTTCGTGCTCCCTTCTCTCATCTTTGCCCTTCGCATGCTTCATTTTTCTATTCATTTTTCCCATTACTCCGAGAAGCTTCCTTGTTTCTTATTTTTTCCTCCATGCTCTTCTCATGCTTCATCTTTCAGTTGACGCTTCATTGATAACCTTTTTCACGCCTCGATCATTCTCTATTTTTTCTCTCATCATACTTTCTATGACATTATTTCTTCGTTACTTCTTCACTCCCAACTTTTCGCATGCCAAATTCTACCCCGATTTCTTAACCATTCTTCCCACATTCTTTCGTCTCCTCGTCCTCTTTCCTATTTGCATTTCCTTACTTGGCTCTTCACTCCTACTCTCCGCTTCACTTATCCCCCATCATCAATATTTCCTATTTGCTACTGCTTCAATATAACATTTAATCATCGCTTGTCTTCTTCCAAGCTTCATTTTTCCCCTTCCTCCCCTTCCTCCCCCGCAATCCCCTACCTTCCCCTCCACCCGCCCTCCCCAATTCCCATTAACCCCACGCCGCGTTTAATTGACGCTTCGCTCCTCCCCAATTACTTCATCTTGGTCACTAATAGCCCCGGGCGTGGGGAGGAGGGATATGAGGAATGGGGGGAAGACTGTGAGGAGGAGATTCTGAGGAGGAGATTCTGAGGAGGAGATTCTGAGGAGGAGATTCTGAGGAGGAGATTCAGAGGAGGAGATTCTGAGGAGGAGATTCTGAGGGGGAGATTCTGAGGAGGAGATTCTGAGGAGGAGATTTTGAGGAGGAGGTTCTGATGAGGAGATTCTGAGGAGGAGATTCTGAGGAGGAGATTCTGGGGAGGAGATTCCGAGGAGAAAATTTTCAGGAGAAGAAGAAGCTGGGTAACGTGGACGTGGAGCAGATGAATGAAAAATTTGGGAAGGGGGGAAAATGAGGGACCTTTGGAATGTGGTGAAGGGGAAGATAACCTCAAAAAGGAGGACAAATAATAAGATGACGAAAACAAGATAGGCACGAAATATCAGTGCAATTAACGTGCGAAGAAATATAAGAGGAGTCATGTGATGTTTGAGGCAGATAAGCATACTAGAAAAGAGTAGGCGGAGAAGAAAGTGAAGAAAGAAGCTATGGGAAAGTTTGGAAAATGATAACGGAGAAACTTGAGTAAAAATCAACCGCGTAGATGAGGAGAAGCGGGGAAAATGAGAAATAGACTGCCATTAGACCCATTATTCTCCCCAACCTATCCTATCCCCAAGATTTGAATTCAGTACCTCATTAAGGTTCCCCAATCAAACCTTTTCGTTCCTCATTCTACCCTATTTCACTCCAACTCCCCTCACTCCTCCCTATTCTCCCTTACTTCCCTTTCATCATCCCTGCGACTCTTAACTGACATCCCACATGCCTGTTGCATACCTCATCCCCACACATCCCTCCTCACCTCCACTGCTTCATCCCTGTGGCATCTCCCCACACTTTCCCTCATCATATTCCCCTTTCTATCTCCCCTCTCCCCTCTTCCACATCCCATCTTCGTCCTCCCNGAGGAGGGTGGTGGTCTGTACAGAGGGAGGAGGGTGGTGGTCTGTACAGAGGGAGGAGGGTGGTGGTCTGTACAGAGGGAGGACACTAGACAGTCTAATGGACAATTGGGTCGGTCTAATGGACGAGTCGAGTTTGTTCCCTAAGCTCACACGCCCGACCTCTCCCCTCACTTCCCATCCTACCCTCACTTCCCTCTTTCCCTCACTTCCCGCAATCTCCACTTCTCTTCTCCCTTGTCTTCACTTCTCCTTCACTTCACCTACGTGTTCCTATAACTCTTTTATTAACGAACCTTCTACCATTCACATATTCCATTATCTCTAATCCTTCTCCCATTCACATACTTCACTTACTTTACTCCTTGAACCATGCATTCACATATTTTACTATCTCTTCTGCTTCTCTCATTCACATATTTCACTATTTGTACTTCCTTTCCCATTGGCATACTTCAATATTTCTACTCCATCGTTCCCTCTGCCTTCAGTGCCACATCCTAAATCATCTCCCTCAAGTGTGACAGCATACATTTCTCCCTCACTTATACTCATCTGCGTGTTAATTCACTTCCGGTTCAGTCTTCATCATTCCTGTCTTACATTCTTGCCCTCACTTCTCTAACACCAATTTTCTCACTAAAATCCGTTCAATTTTAGCATCCTTACCCTCACCTTTCTAGCACAACGTTTTGATCTTCGCTCCTGTAACGCTGCACGCAATAAACTTACTTACCCTCACATTTCAACCTACTTACCCCCAGATTTCAACCTACTTACCTTCACATTTCAACCTACTTACCCTCACATTTCAACCTACTTACCCTCATATTTCAACCTACTTACCCTCACATTTCTGCCGCCTACTATATTACTACCCTCGTCACTATAACGCTGACCCTCATATTTCTACGTCATTGCCATCACTTTCATAACCCCGTATTCCTACCCTCACTACCCTCATTTTCCCCTCGCTGCCACCTTAATTTCACTCACTTCCATGCAGAAGTCGCTGGTCAATAATAGAGCAATCAGAGGAGTGCAAAAATTGTCCATTGCCCTGCCATATGTATTCTGCTCAGAGCGTCCTGAGCTCCGGCCCTGTGATCTGATGGACCGGGATGGGTGAGGCTGGGTGATGAGGGACGGGTTGGTGGTNAAAATCAAACAGCGAAAAGAAAACATGTCAAGACAACGTAATGATTATGCAAAATGATCTTACTAAAACCTTGCACAAGCACGATTTTAGCACATGTCACTGAAAGTTCTATCAAACGCTTGTGGCTACATCGATCTGTCAGATTTTTGATGGAGAAACGGAGAAAAACATAGGGAACAAATCCTGATTTTCCAAAATTTTTTAACTTTATTACTTTTCGAGTTACAGGCATTCAAAGTTGGGTATCGTTTTTTTGGGACACCTTGTATAACTCTTTTGCATCCACCCCTTATCAAGATAAGTTTCATGGAAAGAAGTGTCTTACTTATTCCTCGCCCACTTAGTCAACGTATCCCGGTCATCAGGTAGAAATATATTATCTGTCAGGCGGTGCTTAATATGGCCGCCCGAAACATCAGTCTGACCTTTAATGTAAAGACATTGAAATATCACTCAATTGAGCCGGTGCCACCTGTGGACATGCTGCCGATGCGACGCCGATAAGCCGACCATAACACTTCCCCGACCCCGACATCGCCGCGGCAGCGGCATGCCGCCAATATGACGCCGATCAGTCGACCATAACACATTGCTGAAGTCGCTACTGCAGCGTCATGCTACCAATGTGACGCCGATAAGCCGACCATAACACTTCCCCAGCCGAGCTCACCACTGCAGCGATGGGCGCGTCCCCATGGGGCTGTTTCCCCAGCGCGGCCGTTCTTTTTTGTTGCGCTGCAGCCACGCAAAAACGCGCGTTACACACGCGCTGCATTTCATAAGAACGTGCGTTCCCGCAGCGACCGTTGCGCTAATGTCCGACGAATGCTTAATGAAGGAGTGGGGTGCTGACCCCCATGGGGGGAGGATGGGGGAGAGGATGAGCGGGGGTTTAAATGGGGGTAGAGTAGAGGAAGGTTGGGGTGGGGATAGAACCAGTATTATAGCTTGAATTCGAAGTAGATTTCTACCTATGTTGCAATCTAGACTCTTCAAAGGATTCAATCCTACTTACTTGGATGTTTCTCATCTCTAATTGGTTGCTATTCCTCAAAGGATTCAATGTTGAATCCTACTTACTTATAGATGCTTTTCATCTCAACTTGGTTTTAATCTTAGTGTGTGCTTAGATTCAGATCACAATTCAACAATTTACGTGCATTCCTGCATAGAATCTCCCAGGATTCCATTCGAAATTCCAACTCTTAGACTCATTCCACGATTCCGGCCAAGATTCATTCATGGATTCCAGTCTAGATTCTACGTGAATCCTTACGTAATTTGCCACTTGTACTTCATTACATCACAGGGATTCCTATCCGAACCGAACTCTTCCTGCATTAACATATACATTCTCATAATTCCAGGTAATTCTTATAATATTCCGGCATGGATTTCAACCTCGAGTGTGTACAGCAGTGTACACCCTTTACTGTACATTGCATGTATCCAGTGTGGGGCTCAATAATAGGTTTTGAACAACTTTTTATCACAGAATAAACCCTCTTATAACCTCTCCCTATCATTGCCCTTTCTCATCCCACACGCCCCACCCCACACTCCCCCCNTTCCTGCGATGTGCACAGCTGATTGCAAGCCGATCGTCCGAGAGTGGAAGCTGCAAAATTGCTATTCCAACACATCCTGCTTCAACTTAACTTTTGTGAGATGCTTTTATGGCACATCGAAATCCAATCATCTGGTCATGATACCATCTCATTCGTGATATTCGTTTTATGATCCAATCCGAAATTGGATCAACGATCAGTCTGTCCACCTGAGAAGAATGCCATATGCAGAAGGTACCTGTACTTCGGTCGAATGAGGAAGATATGGGATGTCGATTTACTCTCCTCAAGTGGTTCCGCATTTTTGTTTAAATTTAGGAAGCATGAGCTCTAGTGAGGTAAGAAGATTACAAATGCAAGTTCCATCACCCCTGCGCTGCGTTGAGAGGAAACAGTTAGCACCAACACCTCAAACTTGCCTACACGAACTTTCATGACAGGCTTTCCAGTTAACAGTCACGTACTAGCCAAGTGGCAGCATTTTATTGAAGAATGAATCTGTTTATTATAAGCAAATAATTATTTAGTCAATTTTTGCAAAACGGCTCTACCTTGGTAAACATGTAACGTGAAATATTTGATTTTTGTTTGGCTTCTTCCTAATTTCTGCCACTAATGAAACTGACCCCAAGTCGAGCTTCTACAAACGAAAGTGACACAATTCCGACGTTTAACTGGCTGGCGAAATTGACAACATATCCTATTGAATATTGAGGGATGGATCTAGTTGTGATAAAGAGGTCTCCACATCAGCCCAGAACATATCGAATATATTATATTTAATGTTCCACCAATCCCAATCTTGAAGGTCTCACTTTCGAAGTATGGGGTATTTTATTATCAACCTAACATGTGTACAGAATGGCACGTCTCTGCCTTCTCCTCTCCAGTGAGTACAGTCCCACGAGCTACAACCTGTCCCAGTAGCGCAGGTCCCTCATCCCGCTGATCCTGCATGGACGCAAAGGCCCGTTGAATGACCTCCAGTTGCCGCACTGCGCCCGCATTGAGTGGCGCCCAAAGCTGGCAGCAGTACTCAGAAAGGGGAGCACCAGACTCGGAAAAATGTAATCATTTGCGACGTTTCCCTTGTTCGAAATGTCCGCCTGATCTACTCCATGATTTGTCCTTTTTAGCGCCTTTTCTCATATATGGAAAAATGCACTATTGTGCTCGCCATGTCCGTCTGTCTATCTGTCTGTCCGTCTGTCCGTCCGTCTGTCCGTGACCTCAAGTTTTCGTCGACGAGATAATGCGCTCTCTGTCACTCACTGCTGTGAGTATTGACTTATATTTTTTCAACTTTCTGCCATATGTACGTGTTCATGAAACTTAGATTCGGGATTCATCAGTACTCTGAAGTTGGAGCCACCCAATGCCCTCCACGCTGACTAAAGCTGCACCGAACAGTATCCAGCTGCACCAAACTGCTCCCACAGCACTTAGCTGGACCCAACTCTTCCCACAACACTGAGCTGCACCCAGCTGCACCCAAGAGTATCCAGCTGCACCAAACTGCTCCCACAGCACTTAGCTGGACCCAACCACTCCCACTGCTCCCAAAGCACCCAACAGTACCCAGCTCCTCCCAAGTGCACCCTGAGCGCATGACGGACGAGAAACCGTCATGGCGGGCAAAAGGCGGTCATTTACGGTCGTGTGCTACACGCTGCAATTACGGCTGCTAATGCCCCCGCTAATTTCCTGAGGTAAGCACACAAAGCGCACGAATCCCTGAGCAGCGATAAGCCCGCAGCCGCGCGCCAAAACTTGCCAGGCCTGATTACCTCATTATTGCCGCCCCCGGGGGAACTGGGGGATGATCATTGTAGGGGGGGGGTTATTGTGTGCGGGGTGTACCTATTGTGATTAGGGAGGTTTATTGTGACAGGGGTGTGTATTGTTTTTATGTTGTAAGGAGGTATGTTTATTGTGCATGTGTTTTGCTTATTGTGCGCGGGTGCGCCAGCGGTGTATTGGTGGAGCGCGTTAGTGAGGAGTTTAGGGTCTGTGTGCTGGAGCGTGTGGTAAGTTAGTGTATGTAATTAGTGTTAGTGCGTTATAGTTATGTTCGGTAGCGTGAAACACATCAAACGCAACATCAAGCACAACATCAAACGCAACATCAAGCACAACATCAAGCGCAACATCAAGCACAACATCAAGCACAACATCAAGCGCAACATCAAGCACATCAAGCACAACATCAAGCACAACATCAAATACAACATCAAGCACAACATCAAGCACAACATCAAGCGCAAGATCAAGCACAACATCAAGCACAACATCAAGCACAAAATCAAGCACAACATGAAGCACAACATCAAGTGCAACATCAAGCACAACATCAAGCACAAAATCAAGCACAACATGAAGCACAACATCAAGTGCAACATCAAGCACAACATCAAGCACAA
>NW_025944888.1:0-6169 GCF_000764305.2 Hyalella azteca | reverse complement strand
CCGTGTGGCACTCATCACCGTGTGGCACTCATCACCGTGTGGCACTCATCACCGTGTGGCACTCATCACCGTGTGGCACTCATCACCGTGTGGCACTCATGACCGTGTGGCACTCATCACCGTGTGGCACTAATCACCGTGTGGCACTCATCACCGTGTGGCACTCATGACCGTGTGGCCCTCATCACCGTGTGGCACTCACCATTTATTGCGTGGTGAGAATTTACATTAATAGCTAGATTTATACATTCACAGAAGCCTTGCATCATCTCCTTACTACACAATTCGTGCACCGACACAAATAACACAGAGCACTACAAATTGCGCAGAGCAACACAAAATACGCAGAGCTACACAAATGACACAGAGCAACACAAATAACACAGAGCAACACAAATAACACATCACACCGTCCGTGCGAAATTCTTTCGCTATAGGAAGCAAAGAATATTTTTTAAAGAATGTATTTTAAAAACAACCCATCATCATTTAGGCGCCACTGGAAGATTCAGATGGAAACCGATGATAGTTCGCCGATGATTTCAAACCGGGGTGAAATAGTCAAGTCATTGAGCGGCTGATCGATGCTGAATGATGAATTAGCAATCCAGCATCAAAGCACGGTCCAGTTGGGGCGTATGCATGATCTTTGCATCGGCGATCTAGCAAGGATCTCTGATGTCATAGCAGATCAATGATGGATCTGCAACACAGATCTGATGCTGGCATCTCAAACCTTCATGTCCGCCTTCATTGCTCGTCCGCTATAGTTTTCAAGAGTTATTATTTCATTAGCGAAAGTTTTAAATGATTTTGTGTCATCAGCTTTATTTGCAGCTGTTGCAGTTACATCTGCTGTGGTTCTGATTGCTGTTTCGAGAGCTGCTGAACAGTGAACAGCTATCATAGTTTCCGTTGCTGCTGCACTATATATATAATAACTGTTGAGGCTTCGGTAATTTGTAATTTCACCGGCAACTGTTTCGCCACAACCTCTCGTAAATGGCCCCTCTAGTAACCCCCTCTCCAATGACTCCCCTAGTGGCCCCGCCAATCCCCTCCTGATCTTAGGTGCTTCACTCGAACTACATCGGAATATTCTACGCCCCCAGGCGCTCTTTACCGTCACTTGTTCCCGCGCACTAGGAGCGATCGCCGGCAACCTCTGAGGCGCCAAGTCGGGCAGAAGACCTGCGATCTCCGTGACTCCAAAGCCGGAGAGAAGACCTGTGATCTCTGAGGAGCCATGTTGAGAAGAAGACCTACGAGCTCCGAAATGACGTGTCAGGAAGAAAACCTGCGATTTCCGAGGCACCAAGTCGAGGAAAAGTCCGATGATCTCCGAGAAGCGAAGTCGAAGAAAAGTCAAGCGAACTCCGAGATGCCAAATTCTAGGAAAAGTCCTACGATCTCCGATGTGCCAAATTCTAAGAAAAGTCCTGCGATCTCCGAGGTGCCGAATTCTAGGAAAAGTCCTACGATCTCCGAGGTGCCGAATTCTAGGAAAAGTCCTACGATCTCCGATGTGCCAAATTCTAAGAAAAGTCCTGCGATCTCCGAGGTGTCAAATTCTAGGAAAAGTCCTGAGATCTCCGAGGTGCCAAATTCTAGGAATAGTCCTGCGATCTCCGAGGTGCCAAATTCTAGGAGAAGTCTTGCGATCTCTGAGTCTCCGCAGTCGAGGAAAAGTTCGACGATCTCCGAGGTGCCAAGTCGGGGAGAAGACCTATGATCTCCGAGACGCAATCGTCAACATTAGGACCAACGTTCTCCTCATATCACAATCAGGATTACCGGTGGACCCTTGGTTGCCAGAAGTCTCTGGTGCTCTTTCCAAGTCGGGGAGAAGACCTATGATCTCCGAGACGCAATCGTCAACATTAGGACCAACGTTCTCCTCATATCACAATCAGGATTACCGGTGGACCATTGGATGCCCGAAGTCTCTGGTGCTCTTTGAGAATCGTTTGTCCGGAAAAACGTACGACCCGTCGAACTCCGTGCAACTTATTCTCCCGTTCCCGGTGAGCGGCGGGTGTCTGCCGCACTCCGTGAAACTTAATCACCAGTCCCCGCCAAAGTCGTTGAAAATTATTCACTGTCCCGCCAAGCGCCGGGTTTCCGCCGAACCCGTCGGGAAAGAAGCGCACAACGCAGCCGTGATTGCGGACACACCGCGATTCCTGGACGTTTTAAGGGTTATTACGGACGTCTTTATTGCATAACGCAACTGTGTAAAGCCATTTCCATCGCATTGAAGTGAGGTCAACTACTTCGTTCCTTTATGGCGCTTTCGGTGGATTTATCAGCGGATATCCATTGCCTTGCCTTGCAGTGCGCTATTATTTTCACAGCTTTGGAAAATATTTTTAATTTTGCAAATACGCAGTAATTTTTCTTTCGCTTATAACGGGCTCAAATACACATCAGAATCATGATTTTATTTTTATCTGCTATTTGGAGATTAATTGATTCAAGTAATGGTGCTCATATGGCGATGCATCAATCAAAATTTTCTAATTTTTTTCTCCCAATTCCCCGAAATTTTCATTTGGTAAATTACGGTTATTTAAAAAGCTATCGACAAGATAATTAACGATAAAAAAGATAAATTACGTTAATCTCTTTATTATCTGTGAGCTCGCCAAATAGGTTTGTGGCGATAACAGTACAGTTTCACCAGCTGCGACTTCATTAGAAATGTTTCACTAGTTACATCTCCAATGTACATACATCTTCACTAGTTACGGCTTCACTAGTTGCAATTTCATTAGTTACCGCGTCACTAGTTACCGCTACACTAGTTACCGCTACACTAGTTACCGCTTCACTAGTATAGATCTAGTCTGTAAGTGGTCAGGGGCTGCGGGTCTCAATCTCTTAGCGCGGCTTCCAGGCGGCGACTTGGGAACGTCGGTGGATTGCTAAGAGCATTGCTGGCCGCGCCACGCGTCCCAGCCAAATCCAGCCAAGCCCTAGCAAAGCTACACACAAGCCACAGCCAAGCCACAGCAATGCCACTGCCAAGGCCTAGCCAAGCTACACACAAGCCACAGCCAAGCCCCAGCAATGCCCCAGCCAAGCCCCAGTCAAGCCACAGCCTAGCTACATACATGCCACTGCCAAGCCACAGCTAAGCCGCAGCCAAGCCACAGCCAAGCTACAGCAATGCCACTACCAAGCCACAGACATGCCCTAGCAAGGAACTGCCCAGCGCCTGCGTTGTTTAGGTTCCGCTGATTGCACAATACGCTTCGGCGGTTCTGCTTAGGCTCTACTTAGGAGACGTTACTTAAGAGACTCTAATTAGGAGGCATCTACTTAGAAGACGTCTACTTAGGAGGCCTATGCTTAGGAGAACTGTATTCAGGAGGTCCCAGTGAGGACATCTGATAGACATGACCAGACCACTTGTCAAGAGGTCTTCAATTTCGCGGTCGCAAAATCTCTCCCCACGTTCGTTATCTCTGCCACTAGGTCCCCTACTTAGGAAGCTTGCAGTCGGAAGATCTCTGTTTAAAAGATCTCTGATTAAGAAACTTCTGCTTAAGAGACTTCTACTTCAAGACCACAAGGCTTGCGGGCATGAGATCCCTACTTAAAAGACCTCTGCTTAAGAGATCTCAGCTTGAGAGACCTCTACTTAAGAGATCTCGGTTTAAGAAACCTCTACTAAGGAAGCCTCTACTTAGGAGGCCTGTGCTTAGGAGATAGCCTCGCTCAGGCTGATAGGTCCCCTCAATCCCCCTGGGGAGGCGGCGAGCGATACAAGAAATTCATTCCCTAAGAGGATGGCCAGAGCTGGACGTCCCCATGGGGAATGAAGTTAAGGCGGCCAAACCACCACTGCAAAATACTGCACAGTTGCCCGCACTAACGAGCTTCTAAATATATTAATTTCTCTTTGTTTATTTAGCGTTATAATTGATTTTTTCAGCAGTGGAGATGATCGCAAACATTTGTAGATATTATATATTTAATGATGCGCACATCGTGTGAGCTAGAATGCTTTATTTTATATTGTTGTATCATCAATAATGTGCATGGCAGAGGCAGGCCAGTGAGGCAGGCCGGTGAGGCAGGCCAGTGAGGCAGGCCAGTGAGGCAGGCCAGTGAGGCAGGCCAGTGAGGCAGGCCAGTGAGGCAGGCCAACAAAGCAACACAAACAGCCATTAAGGCCGCGGCCTCCTAACGCCGCTACAGCAACAACGTCTAACAACCTAACGCTGCTGTACAAACACCCTGCCTCTTAGGGGTGGTGGACCAGCTGTAGCTGGGCGCCTGGACCACCTGTTACCAGCTGGACGGTGTACTGGCCACCACCGCAGCTGGGCGCCTGGACCACCTGTTACCAGCTGGACAGTGTAATGTTTACCACCTGCAGCTGGGCGCCTGGATCACCTGTTACCAGCTGGACAGTGTAATGTTTACCACCTGCAGCTGGGCGCCTGGACCACCTGTTACCAGCTGGACAGTGTACTGACCACCCCTGCAGCTGGGCGCCTGCACCACCTGTTACCAGCTGGACAGTGTACTGACCACCACCAGCAGCTGGGCACCTGGACCACCTGTTACCAACTGGACAGTGTACTGACCACCACCGCAGCTGGGCGCCTGGACCATCTGTTAACAGCTGGACAGTGTACTGACCACCACCTGCAGCTGGGCGTCTGGACCACCTGTTAACAGCTGGACAGTGTACTGACCACCACCAGCAGCTGGGCACCTGGACCACCTGTTACCAACTGGACAGTGTACTGACCACCACCTGCAGCTGGGCGCCTGGACCACCTGTTACCAGCTGGACAGTGTACTGACCACGTGTTACCAGCTGGACAGTGTACTGACCACCACCTGCAGCTGGGTGTCTGGACCACCATTTAAACATGCATCTATTAGACGAATTTATATGGTAGTTTCATACATGGTAACTCTGAGTTCGGTACCACACTAAGTAACCATCAGTCGTGACTATGACGTACTGTTGCAATTTTTTTTTTTTTTGGTAACATAAAATCCTCTTACATCGAGAAATCTGCTTTGCGCATGACCGGTGGAAGGGGAATGAGAGCGACGTGGTCGAGTATAGTAGAAACCCTGCAAACCTTGCAGACCCTGCAGACCCTGCAGACCTTGCAGACCCTGCAGACCCTGCTGACCCTGCAGACTCTGCTGACCCTGCAGACCTTGCAGACCCTGCTGACCCTGCAGACTCTGCTGACCCTGCAGACCTTGCAAACCCTGCAGACCCTGCTGACCCTGCAGACTCTGCTGACCCTGCAGACCTTGCAGACCCTGCAGACCCTGCAGACCTTGCAGACCCTGCAGACCCTGCTGACCCTGCAGACCTTGCAGACCCTGCAGACCTTGCAGACCCTGCAGATCATGTAGACCCTGCGATTCGGTTCTCTTCATTCAACTCTTTCAAGTCCCCACGCCGAACTCAAATTATGCGAAACGTTTCACTTTATTCTTGCGAACCTTTACTTCTCTGAACCACTTTTGTGAGTAGTTACCTTTCACTCATACAATCATTCAATCTCTGAACCGCTTCTGTGAATAACTGTTCTACTTTTACTCGTATAATCATTCGTTCTCTGAACCAGCTATATGGAACCTATGCATATNTTAGTTCGTTTAATATATTGTTTTCTGAGTGTGTGTATTGCTCAACTTTTACAAGACACTTGCATCTTTCCACAGACAAATGTCTGATAATCTTGCATGTGTTCATTATTTCAAGCTTTCCTTCCCTAACTCTTTCCTCGTCACTGTATGACAACACTTGCAGCTCCGAGATGACTTCACTGCTCTGGTGGACTAAAATTCTGCCTAAATTATAGTAATAATTCAATAAATTAATTTTAATTTATTTTGTTTAAAAATAAATATATAGATTTTTTGAATGATTAATAAATTACTTCTATTAGTAATTAGTCATCTACTTGTATTAGCGACGAAAATTAGGGATGGAATAAAGAGGTAATTCAACTGTTATAAAAGATAGAGATAGATTGTTAACAAATTCATGCAGAAACTAATACTATACATGACTGTAACATGATAATAAGATATCTATTATAATTATAAATTAGATGAATTACCTTTATTATTAGCCTATTGAATAATGAGTATGTGTAATGCTATGCAACAGTGACAGCATTGCCGC
>NW_025944887.1:0-752 GCF_000764305.2 Hyalella azteca | reverse complement strand
GCCTAACAATTTCAGATACAATCATAAAAACTAGCAATTAGAGACCTAAATTAGCTTAATTGAGTAAAGTATATATAAATAGTATATATATAGTAGGCCTATGACGTGCGGTCGCTGACGTTATAGACGAGCAGGCGCTTACGCTGCGTATCATCGATGCGTACGTCAAGTCAAGTAAATTGGCTCGCAACAACGATTTTCATGTGTAGCAACGGACTAAAAAGGAGAAAATAAAATACTTAAAAAACTTTAAAAAATACGTTTTTCTTGTGGACTAAAAAGTAGAAAATAAATTATGGCTATTAAATATTGTAGCTTGTAGGCTAGGTAAACGTGCTTTGTGCATGATTACACTTGAATCGACTTTTTTAAATTAGTTACTCCATCATAATGTCATAAGAATTTTTCGATATAACCACTGCGTTTAGGTAAAATGTGCTGAATATTTTCACTCTGATGCGAAATAAGAAGATAAAATGAATATAAAAACAAGATTTCTTGTTATTCGTGAGAAAAAAACATGGGAATATAAAATTCATAAAACTGAGAGAAAAATATTTAATCAACAGGTGCGATTCTCGCTTTCGTCGAAATTATATGTTACATTTATGAGTTCTCAAATTCATTAATTTTTAAGGCTCGATAGAGCTTATAATGAAAATAAAATGTATAAAAAAAATTTTTAAACACCACGTTTTTCATGTGGACTCAGGAGTAGAAAATAATTTTACGGCAACTACTGATCTCTGTTT
>NW_025944886.1:0-1302 GCF_000764305.2 Hyalella azteca | reverse complement strand
GTGATTTTATTCATTTTTAGTTTAGTCGAACTGATGATGGAGCTGGACTCCGAAACGTTTTCAATATCGATATGGTGAATTTTCTTGGCGTTTTCTTTGCTTTTAGATTCCTTGTGAACTTGCGATATAAGCAGACTAATGATATAAGTACTTATACCCAGGCATGTATTTCCCTCGAATTACCTTGGGTCCGTACACAGGGCAAGGAGCGCGGGCACTCTGCGTATGCTAATGCCCCAGCGGGCATGTAAAATGATCGTTTAGAGCTGACATGGCCGCTAATATTGACCTGAATTTGCATAGTACGAATAAAGCGCTGAGAAAAATCACTGGGTCATATAGTCTCCAAATAGCGACACACTTCCATACAAAACAGCGCGAGCAGAGAGCAGACGTAGCACGGTTAGACCCTCTTATGCCGGGCCAAAGTGGGTCAGGATAACGCATACAAGGGCAAAAAGTGCATCGCTAATTAGAAAGAATCTCACACGTATTTCTCTGAGTGCATGAATGCAACTATGACTGTGAGTGACGGAACTTCAGCTGAAAGTTTCAGCAATGCAGTGTGAAGGGAGCTGTGTTGTGAAATTCTGCAGTTTTAAACACTTAAACAAACTGTTTTTGTATGCAAAATAAATGGTATGGATAAGCTAGTGTTGAATACGTTTGGAACAATTGAAATCGTTGAATGTTTAGACGTGATTTGAAAACGTTCAGTATACAGTTACATGAGAGACGAATTTACAGGTTTTCTCAAAGAGCTACTTTATTAATTTAGGTAGTTTTAATGATAAGAAAAAATATTATAAGATGAAGTCAAGCCGCTGGCTTTTAAAATAAAATAAAGGAGAACTAAATTAGAAAATTCTACTTAGTTGCATTCTTAAGAAAAAATTTGCGTAATATGGAATAGCTATTTATATCCACGAATAAAAACCACAATTAAAAATTATTTTTAATGAAATTATAGTGACCAAATTTGTAAAAAGTATACAGATCTCTCAGCGTAGACCCAAGGTGACATACGAATACATGCAGCAACATACAACATGCATGAGGCTGATGTAGCAACATACAACATGCATGAGGCTGATGTAGCAACATACAACATGTATGAAGCTGACGTAGCAACATACAACATGCATGAGGCTGATGTAGCAACATACAACATGCATGAGGCTGATGTAGCAACATACAACATGCATGAGGCTGATGTAGCAACATACAACATGCATGAGGCCTGATGTAGCAACATACAACATGCATGAGGCCTGATGTAGCAACATACAACATGCATGAGGC
>NW_025944885.1:0-1069 GCF_000764305.2 Hyalella azteca | reverse complement strand
TACTCAATTTACTTAGGCCATTTGCATAAAGAAACGCTTAAACTCCAATCATTTTTCTTTATTTTAAAATATTCATTATTTCATTACATGTTTGTGTAATGAATGAATACATGTTCATTACATGTTTTCATTATTTCATTACATGTTTGTTAAGAAAGAATTCTAGTGAGTCTGGGAAATTGTTCAAATGTTGACACACTCATTGCGCGTAGCACTGATACGTTATCTTACTCCGGGTCAAACTGGGTGAGTCATCTTGACTCACTTAGTGAGTCAGGATGACTCACTAAGTGAAGGAAAGGTTCATCACTATAAGGACTAATTCGCACTTATATCTCTGAGTGTAGGAATCTTACAGTGTAGGATTAAAGTAGGAATGGTACGGCCGAAAATCAAGTTCAAAATCGAGTAATAATTTAACTATTACAAAATTTATATTACATCATGAGTCTTTTTTTTTTAATTTTAAGGGAAGAAAGTTTTCAAGTTGTGTAGTTGATAGGTTGTCGAGGTTATTATTATACATAATAACGATGACCTAACGTACAAAAATTGTACATGTAGCATAAGTACCATAGCAAAAATATCATCCGTGTATTAATAAAAAAATTATTATAACGAAATCGTAATCCAGTTCATGATATAAAATAAAAATAATAATAAAATAAAATTACAAAAAATTATTTAGCAAAATAACGGAACGCAGTGAAGTTTTAATTTTACAGTAACTTTTTAATATCAAACAGGAAATTACAAACAGAACATGAAATTTCAACAGAGAACGAAGTCCACAAAGAAAACGGGTAAAGGGAGTAAACAGAACAAAATAGATAATCTATATAATGTATAAATATACGGTAAACTTATTTCCAAAACTTATTTAAATTAATCAAATTATTCCATTAATTAGTTAATTTCAAAGCTAATCTCAAAGGAATAATTTATTCCTCGCTCTAAAAATTTAAATTGGCAGCCAAGAACGCATAAAAAACTCTAGCATTTGGCACAAGAATTAGACTAGGCACAATATGTTTCTTAATAATCGTTTCATCAATTATTAAATTAATGT
>NW_025944884.1:0-530 GCF_000764305.2 Hyalella azteca | reverse complement strand
CTGCTATTCGCTTCAGAATATGGTGGCGTAAGCCGTAAAGCTCCTATTATTCAAAGCAAGATGATGTCACGGGCTGGTTACCGACGGATGGCTTCTTCCGCGGCTGATTGGGGGTCATCCGGAAATACGCCAGGTGTTCCTTTCAAGGCTGATTGGTGCACAAATTTGGTGGTGCACGGCTGCGTACCCGAACCTAACTGTCTCTAAAACATTCTTAAAATACTAATTCTAATTAATTACAAATTTACGATACCTATATATTTATTAGAAGCCTTGTATTACAACAGCAAAATACAATTTACAATAAGCCCTCTACACTATCCCCCAGCATCTTCTTCCTCCACACTTACCCCGACTCTCCTTGCTTATCGCCATTGCTAACTAGAGGCTTTCCTCGCAGACCTTTGATGTTTAACCGAATTAGGATAGGTTGCTACTCGTATACTTCCTGTTTTCAAGGCGTAATGCAGTCAAGTGAGCAGAAACTATGAAAAGCCGTCCGGCATTCGGTGCAGCGATGCGAACGTACG
>NW_025944883.1:0-366 GCF_000764305.2 Hyalella azteca | reverse complement strand
TTGTTGAAATGGAACTCCTTCTCGAGCTCCGTGAGCTGCTTGGTGCTGAAGTTGGTCCGGCCGGTGCCCCCGGCGAACGCGCCGTACTCGCTCTTCGGCGCTGCGGATAGAAAAATACCGAGGTTAGAATTATTTATTTATTTTAGAAGATGCAGAGTAGGAAAAAATTCAGAAGTTAGAACTGAGATTTGAAAGATTTATTTATTTTTAGAAGATACAGAGTAGAGAAAAATTCAGAAGTTAGAACTCAGATTTGAATGATTTATTTATTTTTAGAAGATACAGAGTAGGGAAAAATTCAGAAGTTAGAACTGAGATTTGAATGATTTATTTATTTTTAGAAGATACAGAGTAGGGAAAAATTCA
>NW_025944882.1:0-1087 GCF_000764305.2 Hyalella azteca | reverse complement strand
TGCTGGACTTATTGCCTGGTCCGTAATTTGCTAGGCATTTTAAGACTGAACATATGCTCCTGCATAGCTTCGTCTAGTCTGTTCTTGATGGCGTTCATACTCGGAGCGCCAACGATGCTATCAGGGAGGCTGTTCCACATGTCGGTGACTCGAAGCGAAAAGTCTATGTAAATAAAGACCCCTCTGAACCAGCATTTTACATAAAAGATAGGAGCCACACTTCACTTCTGTTTCGAAATGCAGAAAAAACTTTTTTGCATTTTTTAAATTAAATTTATACATGTCAATTTCGAATGAATTTATAGTTTTTATCCAAACCTTTACTCTTTTTCTTTAATCACTTTATAATCTCCCACTAAGAATAAAATTTCCGGTCCAGGTAATATCCAGAACTGCGGAAACGGGTCGCAACAACTCCTATTTATTTGCGTCTTCAAACACAAATCCAGTAACACAAAAACTTTGTCATACCCTTATAAATGAGGTAAATGAAATCCTTGCTGCAAATCGGCCGTTTCTGGCGTTGGAGGCTTGAATTCTGTTTGTAAACCTGCTGGTGTGCGGCATTCACGATCCTGCTCCAAACCTGCTCTAAACCAGTATTTAACTTGCTTTAAACGTACTTGGTCTGAACCTGTTCTAAACCCTCTTTAACCCTGGTCTATACCTGGTCTAAACCTGGCCAAAACCTGCTCTAAACATGATCTAAATCTTCTCTAAACCTGCTCTAAACCTTCTCTAAGCCTTCTCTAAACCTTCTCTTAACCTGCGCCAGGACTGCTCTAATCTTGCTCTTAACCTGCTCCAAATGTGCTCTAAACCTGCTCTGATGCTTCCAGGGGCCACAACTCCTATACTCCAAATTTTAACTGGGACGTACGTGTTCTCTAGTTGATTTAATCAAAACATTTCTACTTCGTGTCATCATCCAACCTTATCCAACTCGCAGCATAACATCATCCCCTCCTTCACCATCGTAAACATCATCAACCTCATCACCATCTCTTGTTTGTGCAGAAGCAGCGTGAGTCTGCACATCGAGCGCGTGCAGAGCCTCCCCAGCGATGAGCTCACCAAGCCTCCCCCA
>NW_025944881.1:15234-19758 GCF_000764305.2 Hyalella azteca | reverse complement strand
TTAAATTGAATAACAATTGATAAAATTTCGCATGCACCCAAGGAGCGAATCAGCGCACCGCAGCGAAGGCAGTGTAGCCCTGCTCTGCTATTCTGTGCAGCCCTGCGCCGAGCCCCACACTCCCGCCTGGCGATGAACTCGAAGGCGACGATGAAACTGTTCAATCTATTGAACTATTCTAACAGCAAGTATACGTGATCCTAATGCATTCAGGCTCGCTAAAAATGGATGAGTGACATATTAAAAATTAATGACGTTCTTATGAATGAAAATAGAGCAAAAAGAAATGAATGATGAAAATCTTCATCATAGATGCAGGCTCGTATTTCTCAATGAAGTTGACCAATAATTGTGCAGCAGTTGCTGCGCAACTCGAGGCTCGGGGGTGCGGTGAACACAGTCAGCAGATAAAGAGCGTTTCATCTTCCTCGGGTTGGACATTAAGAGTCTAAATATCTTAAGCCTTAGCGATGCTACACTTCAGTTAGTTTGGATATGAATGGCCAAAATTCCACATGCACCCTAGGATCAAATCAGCTCATCGGTGAAGGCTTTACGCTACCACGAGTCCCTAACTGCCGCCGGGGGGCGAACTCGATGCGACGACGAAGCGTCGTGAGCGTTTGAAGTCCTGCGGCAAATTACGGAACTGGAATTTTTGTTATGATGTATAACAGAATATTAAATGCTGCATTGGCCAATGGAATTTTTCATGCATTACATCAAGGAGTTTAAGTCATTATCAATACATTCAGGGAAATAAATGCATCCAAAGATATACATTAACGATCAAATGATGCATTCGTGGCACGCGTTGCTAACTGGCGAAACGCGGCGCCTGTCCGACCTCCAAGTTGTACTCGATCACAGCAAGTTTTGGAGCCATCGGCCCACTGCGGTGAGGCAACTGCAGGGGAAATCTAGGACCGTTCTTAATAATTGACACGAAATTATAAAAAGAAACATATTCGTGGTTCATAAGAATTACATAAGACTTTTGAAAAATAGCTTCGGCTCATACTAGCTGAACAATTTTGAATGACGAGTAAAGTTCATTTCACCAGTTCAACTGTAGTAACAACACTGGCGTAAGTCGTGCACACGTATTAAGAAGTTTGAAGCTCCTCTCTACATGTGATACAGCTTCTAGTACGTTAACTACAATGAATTATTCGCTGCATGTGCTGTATCGCTCATGAACTCAAATGATTCATCATGTTTAATTTCTATAATAATTTAGCTATAACACTGTAAGCTATCGTCACTCAGGGGAGCGTCTACCCTAAAAATTATCTCCTGAACTAGACCAACTAGAACTAGACTTGACCGATCGTTCTGAAACTTCGTACACATACGTAAATCAACCAAATGAAAAACAATTTGCTCGTGTGGATTTTTCGAAAAAAGTAAAGTAAAACGCTAATTGCATTGAGAACTTAATAAAAGGTGTCTTTGATGCATATGCTTCAATTTTGCTTCTACAATATCGAGAGACATATCATTCAATTCGTAAAGAAAATATATCTTGATTCCAGGAGCTCTTTTTTCAATTTTTTACTTGAATTTTTTTCTGTGTGACTTTTTCCTTTGCCCCAATTGTACTCCCTCCCCCAGTATTTTCAATATATAATCCAAATCATGTACAAATCAGAAAAACAGAGCTCCCAGAGTCGCTTGATATGGTCTTTACAAATCGAATGCTATATCTCTCAGTGTTGCAGCGTGAAGACCATAGGAGGAAATAGATTTGTAAGATGGCGTATTGTTGGATTTTTAATCGTACAGGGGAGACAGATATGTAAAATTATTTGAAAAAAGAAGAAAATGCCTGAAGATTGTTTGATACTGTAGACCAAGCTTATCCATTGCCAATTCCTCGTATCGAGGGCACCATAAGGCGTCTCTAGCCTTATTTTTCTTCAGTTTGACGAGAATAATAAGCAATAAATATTATTTTACTGTTTTTTTATTTATATAATATGGTCGCTTTACCAAAATTCAAAACGTCGTAACGCAAAAATCATTGCATGTACATCCTTGGTATTAGCTTTGTCGAACGCGTCCTGTTTGTAGCTTTTGAACGAGTGCAAACATTTGCAATTAACGAAAATAATGATCTAACAAGGCCGTTTTTTACAAAAAAATTTGTAAATATCATCATGAAATGGTCAATTTATATAACTTCCAAACGGCCTCGCTCAAAAAGTATTGCATATACATCCATGGTTGTTGCTTTATTGAACAAGGCTTTGTATGCAATTTTCAAACAATTTCAAACTCTTTGCAATTAACGCGGATAATGATTTATAATTACAGATTTAAAAATATTTTCTATGAATAATTACACTATATTCAAACTCTTAATATTCAATATGGTGTCGCATTATAACCGCGATTATGTCCATTTCGCTCATAATAGCTACTTTTCGATAATAATCAACCATCTGAAAACTATCAAAATATATAATCTATAATTATTACTTTCTACCGAGAGTCACTTTTTCATAGATAAATTTTTACTGAAGATATAAAGAATCGGTATATTTTATTGGCATACTTTTATTTATCTGAAGCTCGTTCTGTATGACTTCAACCAAACGATTTTAATATGCAATACAGGTTAAATTTGTCGATAATTGCTAGTATTGGATTTTTATTGGAACTCTGAAATGTTGGATCGAATTCTGAAAAAATTAGTATGAAGAAATTACTCTAATTATTCTGAAAATTTGTTACATGTTGAAAATGTTAATAACAAAGCTATGTCAATAAATTATTGAGCACACGTAACTTTATGCTGTATGTATACGTCGTATCAGACCAGAAATTTCGCGTTAAATCCCTCTAATTGGATTTTTTCTCCTATAAATGATATAGCGTTGCTAACGTAACAAATAATCACATGCTGTGTTTTTCACATATTAGAGGTTAATTGTTTTATTAATGTGTAAATGAATCAATAGGGAATGTGCATTTCATAGGGTAATCCAAAAAAGTATGAAATTATATGGAAACTCAAATTTGACATCAATGGTTACAAATTCTGTATATTTAATCTAGACAATTTCCGTATTAGAAGTCGAGAAGGAACAAATTGCGCTATTTTACCCACGAAAGGCTTATTGAATTGGCGTATTTCGAGTTTGCTCTGCCTTGCGCTCAGGGGCCATACCTTCAAAACTGGCTAAGTGAACGTAAGTACTTACGCTCTATTTTCTTGTCTGTGATTGGTGGATTTTGCTTGAAAGGCCGTCAATGATTGGCTGATGAACTTACGATCTCTTAACTTTCTTCGAAAGTATAGGCCCAGGAGCATAAGTGCCCGGCAGTGATTGGTGGAGCGCGCGTGCGCTGCTCCAATGATGGCAGCGGGCACAACTGCCACCAATTCCTGCAATGAAGCCAGAAGATGATGTAAGAACTTTCCATCAACGCTGTTTCAGGAATTTTACTGATAATTTTCTATCGTTGATACGACAGAGACGAGTGCATATGCAGTGCGAGAGCCTTAGATAACAGTATTAAATGAAAGTCTCATGAAATATTTCCGCGACAACTATACCGATAATATGAGTTTTATAACATGAGAAGAATCCCTGTAACTGTATTTTCCATTTGACTGCAAATGTGAGACTGTGTTGTTACTTTATTTAAAGGAGTCGTCATTATTCACTAGAAATTTAACTTGGTACATCCACGTGCAAGTGGGATTGCAGAGTCTCCCATATTAGACGCAGTGCGGATGGTGAGTGTTTTTCCCCGTAGATTAAATGCAGCATTTTTCGTAGAACGCTGCAAGAAAATGCCGCCTGCTGATTCTCACCTAACAGGCAAAGCCGTCTGCACGATTTAATGCCGAGTACGGAAATACGAGCGAATATGAGAGTAAATTGAATCTCCATCTCTTGCTCGCACGCTCGGCTCACTTGGGTTGAATTCAGCCTGAGTTCGACCTGCCCATAATGTTAACAAAACTAACCGTTGAGCTTTGCTTTCTTAACGTGAATTTACAACCGCTTTATTGACTTTCAATCGTAAACATTTAACCTTGGCTTTATCTTAATTTAAAAATGTATTGCTTCGCATTTATTATTGCGTATAAGCTTATTCCAGCAATAAGGAATAGTTTTTGTTGCGGACTATTTAGTGCTTTTCAGCGCAACTTTTATCTAAGGCAGGATTAATTGAATACGCGTGCATCAGGTTACTTTCCTTTTCTTCATAATCCCAGATGACACGGTTTCTGGAAAGAAACCAGTACAAATACAAAAATTCAAACTAAAACAAACAAAAGGTCATTGAATATATAAACAATATTCGCAAATATTAAACATTACAGTAAATAACCAAGGCTTTCTAAACGGCAAAGAAATATTCAAACAAGAGAACTAAGCTCACCAAAATTCGTTCCTGAATTAAGTTTGGTCTGTACTGCGCAGCCGACAGGTGACTAATGAGAGAAAATGTTCAGCAAGACCACGGAATTAAACTACTATTCTAAAGCAAATGTTGCGTTCACAACAA
>NW_025944881.1:0-14634 GCF_000764305.2 Hyalella azteca | reverse complement strand
AGTGATGTTGTCATATCAACGTGACAAGTGATGTTGTCATATCAACGTGACAAGTGATGTTGTCATATCAACGTGCCAAGTGATGTTGTCATATCAACGTGCCAAGTGATGTTGTCATATCAGCGTGACAAGTGATGTTGTCATATCAACGTGACAAGTGATGTCATGTCAACGTGACAAGTGATGTTGTCATATCAGCATGGCAAGTGATGTTGTCATATCAACGTGCCAAGTAATGTTGTCATACTCATATCAATGACCAGAGGTGGGCAGTAGCGCGCTACATGTAGCGGCCGCTACTAGCGGCCGCTAAATTTTCAGTAGCGGTAGCGGCGCTACATTTTAGGCAATGTAGCGGTAGCGGTATCACCCGCTACATATTTAAGTAGCGATACGAGGTTTTGCCGCTTCAGCGCTACCACTACATTTATAGAGAAAGCCTTTAGATTTTACTTAATAGAATTGAGTAATATTAAAAAAACCGGCATAATACAGACCTAATATAAATTACAGAATAAAACTGTACGAAATATTTCGGTGTAATGTTGTCAACCTAAGCCTCTTACTTGTGTCAACATCAGCAGAGGTGGGCAGTAGCAGGCTACATGTAGCGGCCGCTACATTTTCAGTAGCGGTAGCGGAGCTAGATTTAAGGCAATGTAGCTGTAGCGTCAGCGCCCGCTACATTCAGAACATGTAGCGGTAGCGGCCGCTACATTTCAAAGTAGCGCTGCCCAGCTCTGTCAATGACAATGAAATGAATACATCGGTATCAATACGACAAAAAAATCACCCAGTTCAGTTTGCCCTGGTCCCTGAGTCGGCAACGTTTTCTACGAAGTTGGATATAAAAAACTTTATTATCATTAGGGAGGCTAATGTATATATTTTCTGTATATCAATCACATTAAATATGAATGACTAACAATAACACAGGTTATTCCGATCATTAACCAGCCACTGATGACTAAGTTGGGAAATGAAGTGAAATAAATTGAAAATTAAAATGAGCAGCATGCGGCTCGTGGTAACACAACACATAAGTATTAATAATCATTACATGGCGATCATGATGAATAAATATTATCATAATATGGTCGTCGTAATTCATAAATTTTAGCTTTCATAATATGTCGGCCATAATTTATAAATAATAATAATCACAATACTGTTGTACTGATGTTTACAAAATAATCGCGAGTGACTGGGGAGAGACAAGTTAGTTTGCATTGGATTGAACTCGTATCCGCTAGTTATAGTCGTGCGTGTCATCAACTCACACGATTTTAACCTGCAATAAATTATTATTACCATCGAATTCTTTCTCAAACATCGAGATGGATTTTAAAAATGAGAGCAACATGATAGGTTTCAAGTTAAGACGCTGCAATTTAAATTTATTTCATGTCATTTCTTGACAACACACACTGAGTTTTATAGCAATGAAAACAAAATCGACTATTAAAGGACTTACGCGAGTCTCGTATCGGAATCCTATTAAATGTTTTTCACAAGAAATAAACCTAGAAGTTACAAACACAACAACGACCAGTGGAAATTCTGCAAATTAATTTATTAGAAGATGTAATAGCCTGGGAACTGTTAGCGGAACTGATTTTCCTATAGCGTATCCTCGAAATCTGTGAAAACATAAAAAGCGTGACAAGAAAATCTCGTTTGCAAGGGAGACTACTTTCTTGTGAGGGCTGCACGCGTTGTTCAGTCATGACTCCGGATGCTGTGGCTAAAACTCCTTCCCATTTATGATTGTATAAATAAGCAATACACTCAGAAAATTTCCTGCAAATGTCCACCAAGTTTCAGACGCTCATGAGTGCTTCACTTATAATGACTGAATATACACACCTACGAACCTCTAACGTATTTTTAGGAAAAAATTCATGTTGAAAAGGTAAAATTTCTCGATAATTGCGACTTTTGGATCGTTATTGGTACTCTGGAATGTTATTATTTCAATTGCTCGCAATATGCGATCTTCGTACTACAAGTCCCGTTATTTTTATTTAATATGAATCGTGGCACGGCAATTTCCTTACGTTTGTTGGATCGAATTCTGAAAAGAATCTAGTATGTGTAAATTAATCTGAGATAATCAGAAAGCTTGCATCATGATACAAATTTTATTAATAGAGCTTTATCAATAAAATATGATTGTGATGTAGGTTTTCTGTACATTCAAAAATCCATATTTATGTGTGTCATTTTATGTCATGAAGTAGCAGGAATAGTTTAGTTAGTGTTAAATTTTGCCTGATCAACTGCATATTCAGTATATTGTTATGAGAATCACTCTCATTACAACGTGCATAGATGTAGATAAAAAAAAATATTAATTGCAATTTTGAGCCCGAACTGGTTATTAAGAAATCGAAATAGTAACTGGTATCTCAGAGGAGACTGTTCACTGGGACATGGATAGCATTACCTAGCTGATGATTATTTGAAGGCTTTTGTAAAGAAGAATCGTTATAAGTTATGATTTAGGATGAACAATTATCAAGTAACTCAAAACTTGCGACACTCTGATACATAATTAATACATAATTTTTGAGACCTTTTTGTTAATCTAGCTGAATTTTTCTACAGGATTCGTAGATTTCCTTTAGTCAATAAACAATTCTTAAGCGACCAGTGGTGAATTTTACGGCATATTTAAAGTCTCATGGGAGTTCAGGTGCACTGGGAAATAAAATTTATTATCCGTATAGCTAACAACCAAATTATTGTTTTTTTTATCGTTAGTTACCTTCTTCTGTGACTATCCATGACGAATGCATAGTCGTAATTCTTGTTGCCTGTGTTTAAGTTGGTATTCACGTATAGACGCTGGAAATATTGTTGTTAGTTACCTTCTTCTGTGACTATCCATGACGAATGCATAGTCGTGATTCTTGTTGCTTGTGTTTAAGTTGGTATTCACGTATAGACGCTGGAAATATTGTTGTTAGTTACCTTCTTCTGTGACTATCCATGACGAATGCATAGTCGTGATCCATGTTGCTTGTGTTTAAGTTGGTATTCACGTATAGACGCTGGAAATATTGTTGGCATATTGTCCTGAGAGCGCCGTTGATGTCCCGGCACTCGTCGCGCGTGAAGCAATTTGGTGCACATCATAAACTGGCCGTCATGAAGGAGGCTTTAAACGAAACAGCTACGTTCTCATTCATCAAAAGATTAGTGTTTATATCATTCACATAACAACAACGATGAGAGTCCAATTTTCACATGTTCGGCGCTAGAAAAATTTATCTAAATTAGGATGCAGCTGAAATACGTTCATTAACGAAATTGAATTTTAAGCAATTTCGGATGCACCACACTACATATTGCCACATGCTGAGGCGCGTATGCATCAGCAGGTATCATACGTGCACGTGAGGGAAGCGTTACCTCACCTGCCTTGACGTCATCCCTTCTTATCTTGAAGACAAGTAGGGGATCAAATATAATTATTATTAATATTCACAACATAAATACTAGTTCAGAAATAAGTTGATCCCGACCCACAACTACATGAGCACTACATTTAATGTTGAAGCATTAGAAATTTTCTCTTATATTTATTTCATGAAATATGTTGGAGCAGAGCATCTTTCTGAACTGCACTTGACTTTTATTACCATTGCCAATAGCACACAATATGGAGCTTATATGATTCACATAACATACGATGAATTTATGGCAGTACAAGTCCAATTTTATGATGTTGCGCACCTGAAAACTCTCAAAATTAGAGTCGTTGTCACTGAAATACGTTCATAAACGAAATTAAGGTCGAAACAATTTCGGATGCACCACAATACATATGCCCGCATTCTGAAGCATATGCACGGTATTTTAGGAATTACTAAAGTCATTCTGATATATATTCTTTCAATTCTAATCATTTAAGCATCATTCGGCTTTGAACAATACAATATTTATTCATTTTTCCTAACCTTGTGAGATAATTTGATTCCTATCCATACCTACTGAGCACTATATCCAAGTTAAAGTATTAGAAAACGCTTGTATTGAAGACTAAACTAATTTCACCTGACAACATCAAAACTCCATAGCCGTCAGCTAGATTTTATTGATTATGAATATGCATAGCTGACAATCAATAAATCTTTTAATTTCACCACGCGCTATCGTCCACAATGCGTTATCGTCCACTAGTCGTTATCGTTCTTCATGCGTCAACTCTACCATGCGTTTTCATTCACCATGCGTTATTGTCCACTCGGCGTATCGTCTTCCATGCAATTAATCCAGCAAGGAGATAGCTCAAATATATATGCCACGACCATCTTAAACATGTTTTATATTATGTGAGTAAATGTTTATGTGCAGAACGAATAAAATTCGTAATTATCAAACTGTGAACACAACTGATATTTTCATTGCTTATACACCGCAGTTTTTAGCTCTGACATGAGGATGGATGCGCACATCTTGAGCACAAGTCCCCTGACGTGCGTGGGGAGGGGGGAAGGTCTCAGTAAACAATGCCAGGCGTCAGCAACTTAACTGTAAAATATTCAGCTCATTGGCTAGGGCCTTATCAATTTCACATCACCTCCTGAAATTTTATTCACGAATTATACGTGAATCCAACTTCAAAGTGTTGGGATCAAGAAAATTGTCATTATTTAGAATTTTAGATAATGAACAAATAATTAACATGCAATAAAGGAATTGTATTAATATCATCAACCGATCCGGCATCACCTCCTGCCACGCGTCAGCAACCCGTCACCTGACCGTCAAGTTACCCATGCACTGAGAGAAATGGGTGGGTCTGTATGACCCACTTAGGTGAGTCATGGCCCGTCCCATAATTGATCTACTTGTATGACCCACATCCCCCAGATGTGGGTCATGCTGACCTACTGCTGGCCCTTTAACTCCCAATTCTTGACCCACTTGTGGCGCCAATTAGCTTGCTTATAGCACGAACCAAATGTTTGTACCGTACGTGCAGTGGTATTGAGAAGGAATAATCAGACAAATAGCATTCAACGAAATGTATTGGAAAACGGCTCTGGTGGCTAAATAAATGTATTTATATCGTCTAAATCTCGTCAAAATCCTTTAATGCATAGTAAATTTCTGCCTAAGTCACAATGCATGAATACTTGTGCCTACACGCTCAGCAAAACAAGAAAAAATGTGAGTTAAATGGCACAAAACGCTTATTATGGCAATAATGCGAGAACAAAAGTCAACGGCTTAAATAGCATTCGCAACAGAAAATAAATGTTCGGTCGCTGGAAAATATATTCCTCTGAAATACTACGTTGCAAAACAATGTTATTTCTTACTAAAGACCATTGTTATCTAAATGATGCGAGATCAAAAATCAACGACTAAACTAGCATTCGCAACAGAAAATAAATGCTCGGTCGCTGGAAAATAGTCCTCGGAAATACTTTGCAAAGCAATGAAATAAAGTTAGTGAGCAATAAAATAATGCCAAAAAGCCAAAAAAAAAAAACATAATATTAAATTCACGTCACTAATCCCTGGACTATACAGGCATGAGAAGCTGCAGATGAATCAAATCGTCGAATTGTAGTCGTTACTGATCAAATCATTTAATTTAATGGTTAGGGCAGCTACAGCCATGGGCGTTTTTACTGTGTCTTTGAAGCCTAAAATTGTCTTTTGAAGAAAACTCAGGGTGTTCTTGTGGGTTGAAGGATAGGAACAATTCAAAATGTAATAAAGAGCAAGCCAAAGAACGGTTGCATTCAAAAGACCCTTTGTACTACAGATCGTACATTTTTCGGCAACTAGCTCAATTGGAGTATCGACTGCCGAAGCTCGAGACATATTCTCAAGAGATTTTGCATTTTTTAGCGCCTTTTCTGTGGGCATGTTTTTTCTGATGTTACCATGACTTAGAGTGACGGGCATAAAATCATCACTTGGCAGCAAAACTTCGCCAGGTGATGGCATCAAGTAGGTTGCATCAGGAGGGACACCAGAAGAAGATCCAGAGGCAGCGGTATCTCGAACACTGGACTGAGCCTCGTCCACCGAGGTGGCTGAAGTGCTTGGCTTTCCACCGCCTCTAATGAGTAGTTATTGGTGGAACATGAGTTTTTAGGGTAGGGTGGCCATCGGCAGGTGATAGGTGGAACATAGGCCGGACACGCCATCGATGCCGCATCGATGCGCCATCGGTGCTCCACCTATAATTTCCACCTATAGCCACTGAAAATCATCGATGCGCCACCTTAAATTTTTATTTGGGACGTCAACTTGGATTGAGATAAAAGCGGTAGGTTGAGAATGTGGTAACTACTGCGAAAAATATTTGACCACTCCATACAATTCTTGCTTACTGATATGATGAACGAGACTCAACTGATCGCAACCCATGAAACAGGTCATTGCCGCGTATAAAAAATTCGCTCCAAATTTAGATTTTAGCTTGGGTAAAGAAGAAAAATCGGATTTGGAAAAATCGGAATTTGTTTTTTTATAAATATATTTATAACTAAACATTTTCTATTGTTCATTTGCTTCGGTCAGTTTATATCAGGGGCAGTTCGGCAAATGCCCAGTGGCTTCACTTTAGCTGAAAAATTATGATCGTCTTGCTACCGAAACTGTTCTACTCGTAGATACTCAAGGCACGCTAAATTTTAGAGATATTTACTCCAATCTATATCCTAAAAGCAAAGTCATGATTTATTCGTCCGCAATATAACTTCTTTCTACGTCGGATAAATTACATTGGTAACTCCTTCGTGCACTGCGTAGCTGAGGCTAACGGTTATCGGGGGCTTACAAGATATTTGCCAGCAATGCGTCATCGATTATTCACACCCAATAAATCGTCAATGATTCTACGATGATCGTCATCTATACTCGCCACCTTCTCGATTTATTGGTGTTTTACTGTCGATTATGCACAGATGTGGAAATTCATTGTTACGCTACCTATAATTTACCATGTCCACCTACAACCATTGGTGCATCACCCTTAATTTTTAATTGGACGGCAGGTAATCTTTATTGAAGTAATGGCTGTCGTAAGTTAGCGCTGGAAATGTTGCAGCTGCACCAACTTATTGCATTGGGTGTGCAGTGATTTGATCAGTGTAGTTGATCAGTGATTGCAATTGATCGAAAAACTTTTTTCAGAATTCTGGAGAGAATTTGGAAACGGAACCTTCGGGTGGAACGAGTGAGAACTGCGTGTTTTCACGTGCCAAATCGGGCTGGTTATTCCGGGACCATGAATGTTCCGACTCTATATATCCAGTGTGCTCAAGACCTTCAGTAGATGGTGAGTTACACTTCTGTTGTGAAGCCTTGGAAGGTAGCCTGAACAGAAAAATTGTGTGACATAACACTTTGTAGAGGAATTCGTTCCAAGAATTTGATTATTTTACGCGGTCGCTGCCAAATTAAGAATTAAGCTTGTGAAAAAGAATTAAGCTTGTGAAAAAAAAAATTCTAAAAAAAAGCTTTCTAAAAATTAAGCTTGTGAAAAAGAATTTCACAAGCAAAGCTAGCAAATACGCAAAAAATTATTATTAGTTTGTAAGTAATTTTGAATTAACTGTTCAATTTTCAGGAGTTAGCTCTCAATATTAGGTTGTTACCTTAGAAAATTTTATCGCCCAAGTGTGAAATAATTCAGTAGACGCTTATCAAGATTATGAAAAAGGCAAGAAGCCATGATGAAGGAGAGTTAAAAAATTTTCAGTTCACCAGCTTAATAAAAGAATTAGGCGTTCAATTTTCGTTCAATACGCATGGTAAAATATATGTACAGTCTACGTGTTTACTTCTGAATTTTTGATCGTTTTATCTTGCTTGATTTAATTCTGATCTTACTGCGACATGTTACGTATTTAACATGAGGCTTGCATCAATAGATATTCACTGACATCCGGCACACCTTGTACCCGAGGGTTCCATGAACATTGCTTGTTACACCTAATACGTTTACGATAATAGTTGCATGGCAATATCTATTGTTCTGGTATTAGCGTAAAGTTTTGAATGATGAATATTCGTTTTAAACAGGATGTAGGGTCTTGGAATAAACTTGGTAAATTCAGATTGAAAGCACGAGAGGCTGGACCATAGGCAAAGCAGAGCTAATCTCTTATGCAATGACTTCTTAAACTTCAGCAGGTCCGGGAGCTAATATCCAGCTTCCAAGATTTGATAATCTAGTATCATTCAAAGCAAAGAATCATCAAAATCAAAGAAAATAACAAAAAAATTCACTATTACTTATTCGAAAAAACGTTTCCGAATTCAGCTCCATCGCCAGTTCAAAAACCTAAAACACAAGTACAAAACAATTAGCAAACGGAATTCATATATGTTGATATATGTAAAATCACAAATTATCAAATGAAAACAAATAAGAATTAGGTAAACATTAGAAGACTAACCTATCTACTTACAATTTCCAGCAGATATGAACTGTAGGCTGCATTTAGACTAGGCTTTTGTTTAAAAATGTACAGAGACTCTAAAATTCACAGGTCAGAAAACCCGGTCGTGATGGCTTAAACTCCAAAATCACTATCGGACACCGTGACGGTGCACTGCTCGGCATGAGCGTGTACTGCTGAATGATGGGATGCGAAAGCAGTTATTCTTTATGCTACGCCAGCCTAGTATAAAATTTGCATCATGTCATACCGACATACGCAGACGCGCGCTGCCACAGCTAACCGGGGTGAGAGGTGAGAAGACGGGATGCGGGGTGAAAGGTGAGAAGACGGGATGCGGGGTGAGAAGACGGGACGCGGGATGAGAGGTGGGAAGACGAGATGCGGGGTGAGAGGTGAGAAGATGGGATGCAGGGTGAGAGGTGAGAAGACGGGATGCGGGGTGAGAGGCGTGAAGACGGGATGCGGGGTAAGAAGACGGGATGCGGGGTCAGAGGTGAGAAGACGGGATGCGGGGTGAGCAGACGGGACGCGGGGTGAGAGGTGGGAAGACGAGATGCGGGGTGAGAGGTGAGAAGATGGGATGCAGGGTGAGAGGTGAGAAGACGGGATGCGGGGTGAGAGGCGAGAAGACGGGATACGGGGTGAGAGGTGAGAATATCTCTGCAATATATGACTGGGCCCAAGTGAACAACATGCAGTTCAACGGGACCAAGTTTGAGGTTCTGAGACACAGAGGTAGCGGTAGAGCTGGTATGGAGCACCGCTACCTAGCACCTGACAACTTGGAAATCGAAGAGAAACAACTGGTTCATGATCTAGGAGTGTTGATGAATACTCAGGTCAATTTTGGTGACCACGTAACGGCAATAACCTCAAGAGGTAGGCGACAGATGGGGTGGATCTGGCGGACGTTCAGAACAAGAGAAGCGGAACCGATGATCACACTCATTAGAGCCCTTGTAATACCAATTCTCGAATACTGCTGCCAGCTCTGGACCCCGTTCACACTCGGCGCAGTGCGGCAACTGGAAGGTGTCCAGCAAACCTTCACATCCCGGATCAGAGGGATGGAAGAGTTGAATTGCTGGGAGAGGTTGAGGCGCCTGGGTCTGTACTCACTGCAGAGGAGACTGGAGAGGTATGTCATTCTGTACACATGGAAAATGATAACCGGAATGTTGCCAAACTTCGAGAGCGAGACCTTCAGGATTGAGACATATCACAACGAGAGAAGGGGGAGACTGTGTAAGATCCCCCCATTACGTAACAGATCTGCAGTCAGATTTCAATCCCTGCGGGAAGGATCACTTTCCGTGGCAGGGCCAAGGCTGTTTAACGTCCTACCAAAGGATCTAAGAGAGGGGGAGTTCACCCTGGAGAACTTCAAGAGACAACTGGAGGTTTTCCTGGGCACAATACCAGATCGACCTCCCATGCAGCACTACCAGCGGCGAGAAGCAAGCAACAGCATAGTGCATCAGATGGCTCAAATGAGGGCGAATGAACGATAATCAGAGGCGGCGATCCATCGTAGCCTGGGACTGCTATGGCCCAAACAAGAACCAAGATTATCAAGAACCGGTTTTTCAGATTTGCGAATCATAGAGTCCCAGTATATTTTCAAACAAAAGTCTTGCCCAGTCAATCAGGTCTTGATCGATCGACGGAGATTGATGTGGTTCGATCAAGAATATTGATGCAGATCGACGAAGGCAAAACCCAATTTGGATGGGGACTGTAGGGGAGCAATGTTGCGGGCGCACCACCGATTAAAGGGGAGAATTCTATGCCGATTTAGTACAGGTCTTCAAAGTTTCTGCACCCGATAACTTGTTGAGTAGAATAATCTGTATCGAACGATGTCGTATCTACAGTAGCCGAAGTTGAATCTGCATTAATCGATGTCGAATCATCATTGATCTACGTCGAAACTACATTGATCGATGTCTAATCCATATTAATTGTCGAATGCCCGGTAGTTGAGTTTGAACGTTTGTCGACTACGCGAAAACAAATTTTAAATTATTCTTTTTCTCTCTCTTCGAGATTACCGACACGTTACTCTTTACTATGACAAGTCAGATTAGATAGTTTTCGCTAATATAGATAGTAATATATAATAGATAGTTTTCACATTTACATCGCATATACACCTGTGATATCAATTACAATCTTATAAATTCAAGTACTAATGATGCAGAGAAGTAACAAGTAATTCACCGCTAAGTGTTCTTTCTTACTGGATAAAATTCGGCGGCCGCTCCGAGATTCGAACGCGGGAATTTCGCGTCCGAGTTCACGCCTCAGCCACCTTGCCCACCAAGACACCTTACCATACTGAGCTCTATCAACTACATACTGTTTTTGCAAAACGAATGGCTTGCAATCGTCAGGTAAATCGAGGAATAGCCACATTTGTGGTGGAACTGTTTACAGATTATTCATTTATATTTATTTTAGAGGAATGATCGCAGCTTCTATTCAATCGAAAAAAGAATATTACTCGTATTGTAAAGGAGACAGACAAGCACTGTTTCTCCTGATTTTCGGGCAAGCGAAATTCCGTTATTTCAAAATTTCCTCAATTTATTTACAAGTTCGTTCTCAAGTTCATATAAATTTTATAATTGAGCTGATAAATTCAAATCGAAATTGATTTCTCAATATTTTTATTGCCACAAATCAGCCTCGTTGAAAACTTGAGGCAAATTTGTCAAGATTAATGGAACACGATAATCAGCTGTTTGAAAACTTTTGAATATGAACTTTGAAGAAGTTTATGATGGGATCTTTTTAAATAAAAATATTGCTATGCTTTGAAGCAGTTTCTTCAAACGACTTTTAGTCGATAGTAGGAGATTTATATCATTTAATAAGATGCATTTAAAATCGTTTTCTTTACACTCACGTTAGTAAAAAATTTTAATGCAAACTAATCGTTATCTCCAGAGCATTATTAAGTTAAGGTATCATCAAGGCTCAAACGTTCCTCTTTGCGGAAGCATTCAAACTGAGAAAGCTAGTAAAACACTTACGTATTTCAAAATATTAAAATAAATACGTGGTATAATAATCGTAACTGGCATTAGAAATTAACGCGAAATAGCGCATTCTATCACTTGAACGAGATTGAACACAATTATGAACACAATTTTAGCTGGGTAATCATAAATTAAAATGCATATCAATTTCCGATTTATTATTCTATTAGATTGAATAGCCAACCGACATGTTCGCGCATGAATTTTTCGGTTTGCCCTGTAAAGTTGCCCACACTCAGATACTTCGATCTGCAACGATAAACCCACAGTCGATAGTTCGCCATGCTTCTGCATAGACTATACTGGGAAATTCGACTTCCAAATCTTCGAGTAGTCGGATCTTCCGCGTTATGCAGTAACGCACACTAATCGACATCGTTGCCCACATTGGCGATTGACTTGGTGTCCAAATGCCGCCTACAGTTTATTTACCCTCGAAATTGTAAATAGAAAGGTTTGTCTGCTCATATTTACCTCATTCTTATTTGTTTTCATTAATAAATTTATGTTTTAATATATTCTATGCGAATTTTAGTTTGCTATTTGTTTGTGCTTGTGTTTTAGCTCTTTGAATTGAAAATGGAGCTGGACTCCGAAACATTTTCTCGCATAAGAAATAGTGAATTTTTTGGCTATTATATTTGCTTTCAAATCCTTGATGAACTTTTGATTTAGGGAATCAAGTGATCTTAATTCATTCATTTCATATATAACATCTTGATTATGTACTCTACTGCAGGTATCTGCGTGAATACCTTTGTGTTGCTTGGCACTCAATGTATTCACATAATTCCGGCCACATACGCCTGGCACGACGCTCGCACCCAGTGTGGACTGGTCGGTGGGGATCTGATTATTTTAGACGACTGCGAGCAGTATCAAAAGGTTTCCCTCTACCTCGCTGAACAAGGTAACCGTTTGAAAAGTTCCATATAGTCTTTCAAAATAAACACTGCCTACCAAGCGCTAATGGTGCTTGTATGGTTAAATTTAATCACGATAACTAAGTACAGAGCTGGGAAATTGAGGTTTAACATGCGATTGGTGTAGACCCGCATAACTAAGGTCAAAATGGAGTCAATTCATACCATGATTAATTTCTAGTCACCCCCACCAGCCTAACGCCTTCAATACGTGGACAACTCATACTGCCAGGAGTATTAAATCGGGGTCCTCCCCTTTCATAATTTATTGACACGTACACAGTGAGTGCTAGGAAAACGGCAGTGGTTTTATCCTAATTAATAATTTTAAACCCAATTCCTTATCATCTATATTTTTTCATCTCTTTTCTGGATAAGGTTACCAAGACTATTGGATCGGAGGCTCTGATAGGGCCGTGGAAGGGCAATGGCGCTGGGTTGACGGTTCGCCGATGGCCATGGGGCTGCCTTACTGGGGAAATGTAAGGATCCTGACTCCTGAATGTTTAAAAGAAGTGCAGGAAAAAATGAATTGCAAACTCTGAAGTGCGTACTCATATCAGATTATGTAAATCATGGAAATGAAACGTTTTCTCACGAAACTATATGTAGGTAATGTAATCATCAGGATAGGGGCATTGCCACATAGTTAATTACTAGTGTAATTGTGGGCACTAAATTCACCTCTCAGCTAGGGCCTTATGCAAATGGAAGATGTTCACATTGCGTTTGAGATACTACAAACATAATTTTCTGTCCTCACATGGACAAGATTTCGCAAAGTTCTTTCGCTTGTTCAAGCAACTACAAATAAAATTAATTTTATAAGTAACATTTCGTTTTATGAAAAATCTATTTGGTTACCAGCAGCATTTATTCAGTCGATTTTATGGCTATTTGCTGCATGATTTTGTTTGGTGATTTTATTTCTTTAACGCACTAATTTTTGACTGTGACACTTATATTCTCATACGTGTATAAACTTCTAAACAAAAGTTACTTCCCTCGGCTGTAGATACCTGAAATCAATTGACTATAGAAGCACACTTTGACAGTGAATTGTGTTCCAGTCAAATCTGAAATTATATCAGTAAGGTAAATTGAAGTAAATGCCTTTTAGTAGAAATTTCGAATAAATGTATATAACAGCTTTATCGCAAACTCATGACAAAACCGAATTTTAAAACGAATTCAGTAAGAAATGCATTCAAAAACACAGTAGATTTAAAAGATTAATCGTGGGTTGGGATAAATTCATTTTGGTGATACAAAACTCCAGGATCATGAAATGAATCCAGGATCGTGATATATCTCTGGAAATACTGTAAATGAAACAATAAATATATTCATTTCTGCTTCATAACACTGATTTAACAAAAGTAATAAAAGTTTTTTATGCACAGGCTTACTACGGGGAGCTAAAACCCAACGAGCCAGGCGTGGAGAACTGCCTGGAGCTGAGCTGCGTGTGGATGTACCGCTTCAGCAACACGCTGTGCAGTAACGTGCGACGGGTGATATGTGAGGCAGACCCCATCTAGAGGAGTGATGTATATGCCCCATATCTAAAGGAGTGATGTTCCTGCTCCATAGAGAGGAGTGCTGCTTTTGCCCCATAGAGGAATGATGTTCATGCTTCATTTAGAGGAGTGCTGCATGTTACCCATCTACACTGAGAGAAATGGGTGGGTCTGGATGACCCACTTAGGTGAGTCATGGCCCGTCCCATAATTGATCTACTTGTATGACCCACATCCCCCAGATGTGGGTCATGCTGACCTACTGCTGGCCCTTTAACTCCCAATTCTTGACCCACTTGTGGCGCCAATTAGCTTGCTTATAGCACGACCCAAATGTTTACCGTACGTGCAGTGGTATTGAGAAGGAATAATCAGACAAATAGCATTCAACGAAATGTATTGGAAAACGGCTCTGCTGGCTAAATAAATGTATTTATATCGTCTAAACCTCGTCATAATCCTTTAATGCATAGTAAATTTCTGCCTAAGTCACAATGCATGAATACTTGTGCCTACACGCTCAGCAAAACAAGAAAAAAATTGAGTTAAATGGCACAAAACGCTTATTATCGCAATAATGCGAGAACAAAAGTCAACGGCTTAAATAGCATTCGCAACATAAAATAAATGTTCGGTCGCTGGAAAATATATTCCTCTGAAATACTACGTTGCAAAACAATGTTAATTCTTACTAAAGACCATTATTATCTAAATG
>NW_025944880.1:0-4513 GCF_000764305.2 Hyalella azteca | reverse complement strand
TAGATAAAATAGCTACTGATTTGCAAGGTTAGTTGATCTCTGACGCGCACATACCTCGCATATATTTGCTCGATGCTATGTTTGTTTTTGTCAATCTTAGCATTTTTACTACACCAACAACGCCATAAAATTTCCTGTATCTTTTAAACTATTTTCATATGTTTAATTTTCTCACATTTTAATTTAAATGAACTTTAAAAAACGCTTGAATGTTTATTTGCCATTTATTGTATTTCAACAATTTATTCTTGTTATATTTACATGTTGATTTTTGATTATATATATTTTTTAAATTTGAAATAGAGATTGTTTTAAATGATTTTTTCAAGCGAACAAACGACGATCAATTTCAACTCGACTGTTCGAGCTGTTTGTCGTCAACCTTGCTGCTCATATAATTTTATTTGTTGCTCATATATTGTTTTAACCGCTCATATAATTTTATTTAATACTCATATAATTTAACACTCGTATAATTTACTTTAATGCTCTTATAATTTTATCACTGTCGTTCTCATACAATATTTTCGCATTATATTTTCTACATTGAACGTATACTTTCAGCAACGTACACGTTGGAATTAAGTCGGTCAAACTTGAGATTCTTACCCAAAAGAATTTATTTCCCTCTTAGATACACTAAATATACATTATTTAGTACGAAATGATGAAATTTCTGTTAACCTTCTGGCTCTTTTTCGGCGTTTAAATAATTAGCAGTTATTATTCATCTGAAATTTCAATGATCCTATATATATATGTGACGCGTTCACGCCGGTATCATTCGATCACATACTGATCCTGTACTAAAACTTTTAATTGACCAGTTCTTTGTACTACTCCCGAGACATTATAGCCTAATTAGTGTGCGTTTGCGTTAAACTTTCTGGTATCTTATCAGCAGGGCAAGGTTGTTCATTGTCGTTGATCGGAACGCTGGTATCACGAAATTGATATCGAAATTTGTACCTTACTGAAGAAACGACGTGCTTTTATTTTAATTATATAGCGTTTTTTTGTACGTCCTTTTTAGAGAAAATTGCGTTACTTTCGTGAAGTTGTAAAATAAACTTTTATTGTGACATCCGGAAATGACGCATTCATTCAGCACTCGCTTCGAAGTTNGTTCAGTTCTATTCACATGGTGTAGAACTGTACCTGCATATTCATAACACACATGCAATACGACCTTGAAATTTGTATTCTTAGGCAACTTTTTCATTGTTGATATCAATGTGATTGCATTCCCCCTTATTTAACAGCATTGTTATATATAATTATCAATTAAGAAATGTGAATGTATTCTGGCTTGTTTAGCATTGCTATTTATTAAGAATACTGATGGCATTGCGACAAATTCTAAAGAGGCTTTTAATTAACTTGTAAATTCGACGATCTCAGACGCCTATACTAGAATGGCCTTCTATCCACGAAACAAAACCTAAGGTCGGATTTATAATTCGTTTTGATCATTTAAATTTATTCTTTGCGTTTGCACATTGTATCCCTAATCACATTTTGTTCAACTCTGTAATTACCAAAGTACGCAAGGTTTATGCATTGAATTGTAATGTTAAGATACGATTACCCTGTTTTAAATATCGATGTACATGAGTATGAAATTCTCTAAGATTTTTAGCAATCTTCAGAACAGGTATTCAACATACAAATTCCATTCACACAAATTCATCTGTTATTCAACAGATACTAATTTACTTTTACTTCAAGCCATTCACATGGTTTCAATGTCGGTGTCTTATTGTATACCGACTGACCCTGGGAGGTAAGATTTTTTTCTTCGTTTTGTACTCTTGAAGTCGCATTATTCTTCAAAATTCTTTCATTTTCCTTCTATTGACGGCGTATTCACCATTGTTTTCTTTTGCAGTATAACATGTTTTGTGTCATTCACGGTCTCATTATTCTTTGTAAATGCTCTTCTAGCTTCGACTATCTTCCGACTTTTGCGATTGGGATTCGTTTTATCAGTTGATATGCATTCACTTCAAATCGAGAACATTCGAATTTGTTTACAATTTGAAGAAGTAAATTTTGAATTTCTTTGATTTTTGATTCCCAGCGTTTGATTTTTAGCGAAGCTTTTAGCCTAGCGAATCTTTCTTTTCTTTTAGCGAAGCTTTTAATACCTAAAACATGGAACATTAGCATTTTATTATTTATTCATTTTAGTATTTCCCAAATATTAACGAACAAATTCTTGCGAACGCAAGATTTGCTGTAGCACCTACGACGTATAATTCTAGTCTCGAGGTATTCTTGTATAATTATACTTCGGCGTGTAATTCTAATTTCAAGGTATTTTTGTAGAATTATACTACGTCGTGTAATTCTCATTTCAAGGTATTCTTGTAGAATTATATTTCTTCGTGTAATTGATATACAATGTATTATACTTCGTCGTGTAATTCATGTCCCAAGATAATCTTGAGCTCCCTGCGTCATGAATTATTCAGCGGTTTTCATCGATGCATGAGCGTATGGAAATGTCGACATCATTGCTCAATCATTCAGTTCAACTCCCGTAAAGAGTGGACGAAATGACAGAAATGATAATTTCTGAACATTCAGAAGCCATTTTCCGAATGTTACTTAAACTACGTCACTACATATGTTTTGTCTCTTATACACATCTAGATGTGTATAAGAGACAGCATTAATGTTTTCAAGTAGGTATATATTAAAGTCTTAAGATAAATTTAAGGTTTATATTGTGATTAAAAAACTTTTATTCGGCTATTTAGAATAAAATAGGCTAATAGAATCTCATTTGTGACTTACATCGTTAAGATCCGCATTATATTTTTCTATTGTTATTGAAAATATACTTCTGTCCGTGTGTTTTATTTCACTGCATCTGTTTTCATTGTTATATTGCAATAATGTATTTATGGCTCGGCAAATGGTATTCCGATGTTGCAATCGCTGTCTCTTATACACATCTAGATGTGTATAAGAGACAGGGTGTTGCTTCTCNTCGGTTCTTTAAATGGCGTTATTGGTGTCGATGTGATTTCTTAATTAAGTCTTTAATTTTCAGATATGGTGTTGCTTTTTGCCTACTCGAATGCTGTTATCTTTATCGATTGCCCCTTGAAATGTACTGGCATAGTTCGGGAAGCTCCAGTAGCTACATCTGACATTACGGATATAAACGCAATATAACGCATGCCCTTTAATTCCGGTAGTACTGCTGCTGCCGCTACAAATACTGTAGCGGGTACAGATCACGTCTTTCTCGTAGCACACGTCTTTCATGAACATTGCAAACTTTGTACTTACTGTAGCTACAGATTAACTGGCTCCTTATTTTGCTGCTTCTGATAATAGCAGTGTTGAACATTGCACACGTGTTACTGTAGCTACAGCTGAAGTCGCTGCTGCTGGTGCTGGCTGGTGAGTTCGTCTCACCCTCGGGGGACGTTGAGCTCAACCAGAGGCTTTGTTGCGGTCCCAAGTTGTTGAACTGAAACGCCAGGCGCCTGTGGCTGCGATGTGCCGTCGCGCTCGCACGCTTCCGTGCGTGCACTCGGCCGCGAAATGCCGATTCTGGTCAGAACCTTGCCCGGAGTGTTATCACTTAATTCCTAACTGAAAATTAAGTAAAAAGAGAATTGCTTCCAGGAGTGAATATGTTATACATAGACCATTATTGCATATATTATAATCGTACAATTTGGCCCAGTTGGCTGCGAAATGCCGATTCTGGTCAGAACCTTGCCCGGAGTGTTATCACTGAATTCCTAACTGAAAATTAAGTAAAAAAGAGAATTGCCTCCAGAAGTGAATATGTTATACATAGAAAATTATTGCATATATTATAATCGTACAATTTGGCCCAGTTGGCCGCGAAATGCCGATTCTGGTCAGGATCTTGCCCGGAGTGTTATCACTGAATTCCTAACTGAAAATTAAGTAAAAAAGAGAATTGCTTCCAGAAGTGAATATGTTATACATAGACAATTACTGCATATATTATAATCGTACAGTTTGGCCCAGTTGGCCGCGAAATGCCGATTCTGGTCAGGATCTTGCCCGGAGTGTTATCAATAAATTTCTAACTGAAAATTAAGTAAAAAGATAATTGCCTCCAGGAGTGAATATGTTATACATAGAAAATTATTGCAATATTGCATATATTGTAATCGTGCAGTTTGGCCCAGTTGGCTGCGAAATGCCGATTCTGGTCAGTACCTTGCCCGGAGTGTTATCAATAAATTCCTAACTGAAAATTAAGTAAAAAGAGAATTGCCTCCAGGAGTGAATTTGTTATACATAGAAAAGTATTGCATATATTATAATCGTGCAGTTTGGCCCAGTTGGCCGCAAAATGCCGATTCTGGTCAAAACCTTGCCCGGAGTGTTATCAATGAATTCCTAACTGAAAATTAAGTAAAAAAGAGAATTGCTTCCAGAAGTGAAAATGTTATACATTGAAAATTATCGCATGTATTACAATCGTACAGTTTGGCCCAGTTGGTCACTAAATTGCGAC
>NW_025944879.1:0-276 GCF_000764305.2 Hyalella azteca | reverse complement strand
GGACATTCCGTAATTGGCGACGACAAATATGGAGCCAGCACCAACCCCATCAAACGCCTCGGCCTCCATGCATGGGTATTGGCCTTTACCCATCCCATCACCAAAGAAAACATGCGATTCGAAACCGAAATCCCGAAGTCGTTTTTGGGTTTGTTTTGAAATATGACAAGCAAGCCATGTCAAGTTTTGAAAAAAAATCCATTAGAATATCAATAAAAATCTACCTGTAATTACTGAAACAAATCCGTGTCCCATCCGTGAAATCCGTGTTCCATA
>NW_025944878.1:0-630 GCF_000764305.2 Hyalella azteca | reverse complement strand
GCTTTTTCCGACGATCTTTCAAGACTTTGATACATAATCGACATTTTTAATGTATAATTAATTTTGCCGCTGATGAATGTTGGGAAATAATCAGTGATACGGTTTTCAATATCCCTATGCTCTGCTGATCGTCGATCAACAAGATGATAAATAAAAGACAAATTTTTGTTGGTAGACAGCCACTGATAAATCAATAAGCTCTGGTAACAGTAATAAATTCTTCAGGCCGAATCGAGTAATCAGAATATTTGCGAATTATGGCCAATTAAATTGTAACCATTGTGATCAATTCACAATTTTCCGTCTCATTGTTGGAGGAGCGACTTCACTGTGAAATGATTGCACATACAAAAAAAAAAAAAACAAGTGAACAAAAACAAGTGCAAGTGAAATACACTTGCACATACAAAAAAAAATAATAATCAATCTAAATGATAAGAGGCAGGCGTGAGATGCACAACGACAGGCGCTAGACAGAAAGGGACACTCGACAGAAAGGGGCGCTCGACAGAAAGGGACAATCGACAGATAGAAGCGCGACAGAAAGGGGCGCTCGACAGAAAGGGGCGCTCGACAGAAAGGGGCGCTCGACAGAAAGGGGCGCTCGACAGAAAGGGGCGCTCGACAGAA
>NW_025944877.1:0-7124 GCF_000764305.2 Hyalella azteca | reverse complement strand
AAGAGTTGGCGCTTGGGATTTCTGGTGATGTGGCTAATGCCAGCTTTTCCAAATGGTGAATTTGCCAGAGCCGTGCTAATTGAGATTTCATTAGCAAAAAATTTGTGCAGAGGGCGGGCATTAGGGCCATCAGCATCTGGAACAGGTTCTATAATGATTATTTTAGGATTTGAGTCAGAGATATCTATGGTTGGCTCACTTGGCTGGAGAACATCAGGCTGAGACTTCAGTTGGCTAAGGTGGTTTTCCATCCTGGGATGAAAACCCTCAAATGTATCGTCATCCACAAGCAAGGCTCTAACATCATTATCAATATTGCTAGGTGGAGCTGTATCAATTAGGCTGAGAGAGGGCATTTGAGACCAGGTAGGTGTTATAGTCAAATGGGGTAAGACAGGATCACAGGCTTCATGGGGTAAGAAAGGACCAGCCTGTGGCATGCATTCTAATTACACTGAATTTAATTTGACAAAAGAATATGTTAGAGCAATCATTGCCTGTGATTTCAGTGTTTGTTTCAACCCTCTTCTGCAAATAATGAATTTCTGACTAATTTTTAAAGAAAACCTATGCAAAGATGGGTCACAAAATAGTTAACCCTGTTTGGGAAATAAGCTCTGTCTATTGACAAAAAAATTTTTGGCCAGGTTTGTGGATGTAGGCAGGTAACCTCAACTAGCAAGCAACTTTTGAGACATACTAGGCATTCCTACCTGCTACCATCACTGCCTGACATGTATTCTAAAATGGGGTAAAAAAGGACCGGACATGGGGTAAGACAGGACCACTAAATGATCCTGTCTTACCCCACAAATGGTCCTCTATTACCCAACAGTTTTTCAAAAATAGTTTTTAAATGTGTATATATTATTGTGCAGTACCCGTACATGGAGTACTTTGGTCAAAATTTTTATTTTTTGCTCAAACTTCATTATAACTTGTTAGCTTTTTTAATTAGAGAAATTTAATGCACTATTTTAAATTGCATCAAAGGGATATAGAAAATAGGGATGTCTACCTATTCCCATAAGTGAGCTGCAGAACTATGTGCAACATTGGCTGGGGGAAAAATCATTGTGTGAGACATGAAAAATAATTATGATCACAACTCTGTGAGAGGGCATGAGCTATACTCTACAGTCCTGCTCTACAGTCTTGCTCTACAGTCTTGCTCTACAGTCATGCTCTAGTCAAATGGGGTAAGACAGGATCGCAGCTTTCATGGGGTAAGAAAGGACCAGCCCATGACGTGCATTCTAACTGCACTGAATTTAATTTGATGAAAGAATATGTTAGAGCAATCATTGCCAGTCATTTCAATGTTTGTTTCAACCCTGTTCTGCAAATAATGAATTTTTGGTTAATTTTTGAAAAAAACCTATGTAAAGAAGGGTCACAAAATAGTTAACCCTATTTGGGAAATAAGCTCTGTCTGATTCCAAAAAAATTTTTGGCCAGGTTTGTTTTTGCAACATTTTAATTAGTTTAGCTGCTAAAACATTTCTACGAAATGTTGGAGGACTGTCCCTTATTACCCCACCCATCCCTCATCATCCCGTTTGGCAGTATGTTATCAGTTCCTCATCTTAGAAAATTGTCAAGTCCCAGAAATTGATTCTCAGGTAGATACAGTACCATCAAACAGGGTATTAAGGGACAGGTGGGGCAAATTGGGACGTGTGTCCCACATTTCATAGAAATGTTGTAGCAGCTAAACTAATCAAAATATTGCTAAACTAAAAATAGCGGCATAAACTTCAACATTTTTACTATCTATTATGTATAAAGCTAGTTACAAAATCATACATTCACTATCTCTAAAAAATTGCCAAAAAAGAGTGAAAGGTGCAATTATGGAAAAGTACCTCTACTAAGGTCTGGAGCAAAAAAAATATTTGCCATATTAAAAAATTTTACTTACATAAAAGTTGCACACAGGTGTCTGCTTGACAACGCAATTGATGAAACTTGCCCATTTCATTCCAAAAAATAATGGCAGCCATTTCCATGCGATGGGGTAATAAGGGACACCCCTAAAAATGCATTTACAGTTTAACCTCAGTTAGCAAAGGATCCAGTTAACAAAAAAATTGATTAACAACAAAGAATTTTGATTACATTTACCTTGCTCAGCGCAAAAAATTAATGCAAAACATTAATTATTAAACATATTTATTCATTAATGCATCATCGGTCATCACAAAATTGTGCACAGAATGTCATATATAAGATTGTGCACTGGGCATCATAGAATGAAAAGTAATTAACCTAAACTAGGATTTATTTCTTCAAAACATATAATGGTGGTTTCTAAAACATTCCTTTCTATTTCAGGTAAGTTTTTTACAATCTTTTTATTATAGTGAATTCACTTAACCCAATTAAAATGGTGTGGAATTACAAGCAGTCCTGTAAGCTTACAGATACAGAAGAAATGCTATATGGCTGCTGATATGAAGCTTGCAGTGGACAAGGTCATTTTAAATGCTCAAAGGCATGATTATGGATGTGGTATTATCTCATAGATAATATGGTAATGAATGAATATGGTGAGATCATATCAATAGAGGATAAACAAGTAAAAACACAGAAAATGACATTTGTTCTACATCTACATCATCTACAATGAAAGAAGAGGACTTCAGAGTACTGTTACTAATGGATGAGTACACTCTGCAAGCTGCAAACGTATTAAAATTGAGTTTTATTTCAAGTGTCCTGTATTACCCCATTCCCAGGGGTAGTTTAGAACGGTTTTATTTTGCATCTGACACCGTACGAATAGCATATGGAATTTTTTTTAAGATGCCATTTGAGATCCCTTGCAAAGAGCTATAAAATGAGCCTAAACTTGTTTATGAAATGTTTCATGGTAAGAAGTTATTAACAAAAAAACACAAAACCTTAGTCCTAAATTTTAATTATTGAATATTATCAGTAAATGTTTGTACATATAATCAATCATCCCTTAAAATTGTTCAACAGTTTTGCATTAGGTAGATCACTTTGTTCTTATGTGTTCCTAGTGTACTTATGTGTTTCAACTTTCAAGTGTTTTTGTTGGATAGGTTTTATGTGTTCTTGTTCCTGCACTTGTGCAGAGCGGCCAACGTGGAGCATATTCTTGGCCAATTTGGAGCGTGTTCCAGGCCAGATTGGGGCTAGTTAGACGACCAGTTTGTGTGAGATACGTAGCAGTTGCTCGCACTATGGACGTATGGAGTGCTGAACTCTTCTGGGGTAATTGCCTCCACCAAGAAGCACACGCCCGGAAATGTGAGGGACTCCCAGGGCATTAATGCTCGATATCATCACCTGTCTCTCATGGTCATATAGGGTACATATCAGGAGGAAGTGTTCAATTGTTTCTTCTACCCCACAATGCAGGCACATGGGAGTGTCAGCCATCCCAAATCGATGGAGGTAAGAACGAACCCCAACATGTCCCAGATGAACGCGTGTTAAGACCACTGAAATATGGCAAGAATGACAAGCAATCCATGGCACTGGAGACAACCCTGAGCGGATGGAAGCAAGATGATGGCCCTGTCCATCTGTAGCCACAGCAGAGACCTGATCCAACTCCCAAAAACTAAGGAAGCATGACCAAAGCATAGCAAGGGCATCCAAGCAAGGTAGAGGGAACAAGGCAGAGTGATGCAGATGATGTCCCAGTTTGGCGGCAGCATCAGCACATTCATTACCAACTATGCCTGTGTGGGCCTTGACCCACTGCAAATGTACAGACTTTGAATCATTCAGCCGTAACAGCAGCTCACGGATGCCATAGACAAGATTACAACAAGTGCCAGTGGGTGATTGTAATAGCCGCAAAGCTACAAGAGTCGGAACAGATGACCCATTCAGGGAAGGAGTCAATTTTAATNTGTAGGCACGCTTATGCTTCAAGACAACATTACGGGCTACAGCCTGACAACGCTTGTATTCTATTAGGTTAGCCTGTGTTGGATGTCTTTCCAGAGTTCTTCGAGCATGTCGCCTGTTCCTAATTGCCTCTCCACAAGCTTCATCCCACCAGGGAGAAGTCAGTCGCCTTGATTGCTTTCCGGTGGTTTGGGGGATGCAGGCAGATGCAGCATCTATAATTCGAGAGGTCACATCTGCTGTCAAATTTTCAATGGATGTTGGTTGTAGCAAGGTGGAAGAAGAAACACCTCTAGAGAAATTCTTCAAACTTTCACTGGTTACCTTCCACCGTGGAACTGGTAGTGATGAAAGAACATGAAGAGGAATTGTTGAAGATGCTGATATTGGATAGTGGTCACTGCCAACGTCTCTAAGACGATTTAAATGGAAGTATGGAGCAACATCTGATGACAAAATAAACAAGTCCAGGCAGCTGCCCCTCCCAGTTCTTCTGTCTATATATGTATGAAAGTCAATTTCATTTAGCAGGGTCAAGGGTGTTGTTAGGAGTAATTGCTCAAGAGATTGCCCAGTGAAATCTGATCGGTTGCAAATAGAGGACAAAAGTGGAGAATGGGCATTGAAATCTCCGGTTAATAGATATGGAGGATTGAGCTGATTGCTGTAATGAGTGAACTCTTGTAATGTGACTGCTGCATTTGGGTTATAAAGGTTTAGAATAGAGAAGTGATTCCCTGTAGCCAGCCTCAACTTTATTGCCTGTATCTCCAATGCTCCACCTCGGTAGTGATCCAAATTTATCTCCTGGAAGCAGAGTGACTGATGTACCAGGATGCATAAACCACCCCCTCCATGCACAGTTCTATTTGCCCAGAGACAGTGATATCCTATAAAAGTTGGAAGGTATGCATCTTTGACCCAAGTCTCAGTGAGACACATGACACTTGGCTTTGAACTATACAGTAAGAGCTTTACTTATGCAAGGCGTGCATATAGGCTTTTACAGTTCAATGTTACAACAGATAAAGACATCAGATCGAGGGGGAATTCAGCTATTTTTGGCTTCTTTGGTGGGTATTTGGTTGACTAATCTTTCTAGTTGAATTCACTGTTGCTGACATCTCTTTATCTTTATGTGTTTTCTTTCCAGGTTCCAGAACAGGACTTGGAATAGGAGGATGCTGCAGTCAGGCTATCGATTCTATTTTTCTTTTGACCATTATGTTTACCTGAAGAGACTGATTCCCTCACTCCACTACCCTCTGCGCTCTCTCCAGACATGTCTGAGTCTGAGTCAGAAACTAGTTTGAAGCTTTCATCCACACTTAAGACAGCCAAGATCTTCATCATTAGAGCAAAGTACATTGGGACTGGGCAATGACACAGGTGCATTGGGAGCCCTCTCAAAGGTTTCAAGATCAGCAGCAGAGTTTGAAATAATACTAATTATTGAAGTTGAGATAAGGGTAACACCAAAATGCTTTTGAATAGCATGGTTTATCAAAAAACAAGTCTTGGAAAGAGATTCCTTGTGCAAAGGGAGAGAAAACAAATCTGTCAAGCAACTCACCAGGCTGGAAAGAAATTCAACAGGAGCAAATGCCTTTGGTTCACAAGCTGCAACACAAGGAGCTTGGTTGAGGTTAGCTCACTTAGCTGTGGGCTGTGGCTATAGTGCTATTAGATTTATCCACCAAGGGCTGGCTTGAAACAACTTGACTGTAGTCACTGTACAATGGACTGAATGGAGAAGACAATCCTGAATCCTTGAACTGGACTATTCAACTGATGGTGAACATCAGCTGTGAGCTGACACTTGCACATTGCGCTTTCCCAAAAATCCCTGCCCATGTCCCTTCTCTGAACGTTCTGAATTTGTTGGCACTTGGCAGGTAATTAGAACTCACATTATTTGTATTTTTGGATCTTGCTTGTTGTGCATGCCCTGGCCCTGGGGCCCTATCACACTCTGGGAACTGTGTGGAAGTTGGCTTTATGCAGTCCACCACAGTAATTTGATAATGATAGCATTGCAAAGGGAGAATTATCAGGGAAAGAGTATGGGCAGACCGAGTAGGCAACATATCCAATTTTTATTCTACTGGGGACTGGGGAGCTCTCTGCCCTCAAAAACCACCCTTATTGAAGTAGATGGCACTCGCTTACGACTTACCTTCTAGGTTCCTGTTCAGTCTTTCCATCTTGACAAATTTACCAGGACCATCCACCTGAACTCTCCTCTCCAGTCTCCATGGCATTTATGTCTGCTTCAATGTCAACAGGAGTTGAGACTTGAGTCCACTGTGCAGAGAGTGGATGAATATAGCAAGATCTTTGGCGACGCTTCAGTAGCCAAATTTTCGCCTTCAGAAGATCTTGCCAACACATTTAGATTTCCGGTACGTTGGATGGATTACGATGCAGCGAAGCTTGTCCGGAAATCAGTTACGATAAGTTCCCGCAAAAAATGTAAACAACGTTTTTTCAATTGCGTAGTTTCGGTCACATTAGAGTGGTCAGACTGCTTTATTACATGTTCAGTTGACACTTGCTGTACAATCTGACTGTTTTTAGGGTAAAATTAGTTATGTGGGGTAACACGTGCCTGCAACCTTTTAAATAAGTTTGTGGCGTGTAAATAGTTCGTCATTACTCAGCGTAAATGGCTTTTCATTAAAAATTACCCGGCAACGCATCTTTAAAATGGCCGGCGACGCTTTGGGCTTAAAAATCCATATATTGGTGACGCTGCATCCACCCTCTGCAGTCTGCATAGTGGATTTGAGTGATGACTCCATAACAATACTTCCCTTGATTAGGTTGGGAGCACTTAACTGACCACGGGCCAAGCTGAGTCATTTGCAAGAGATAGGCAATATCCTCTTGACCTCTTCAGTCTTCACTGCCATCAAATAGCTGGACAGCAATCAGATGGTTCAGACCTTTTCTGCAGTTCACTTGAATATCTTCCACAGGACCACACCCCACACGCATGGTTGAAAATGGTGGTGCTTGTGCTTCCAGTACTGACTACTGAGCACTGAGTGAGCAGAGCTGCTCTGGTGATGTCAGCATCCGTTTAGAGGTGGCATTAGAGCCATCATCTGCTGGGCGGATGAGGACCACCCAGGAATCTTGTTGATCAGTTGTGGTGGACAAGTGCGACCCAACAACATTGGTATTCCTTTGACTTTGAGTAGATTTCACTATGGGAGCTGAGATCGTTCCAGTATTGG
>NW_025944876.1:0-879 GCF_000764305.2 Hyalella azteca | reverse complement strand
TACCTGCGATATCCTTTAATGTGATATCCTGCGATACCCTACGAAGATCTTCAATGTGATATCCTGCGATATCCTTCAATGTGATATCCTGCGATGACCTGCGATATCATTTAATGTGATATTCAGCGATATCCTTCAATGTGATTTCCTGCGATAAACTGCGATATCCTTTAATGTGATATTCTGCGATATCCTGTGATGTCCTTCAATGTGATATCCTGCGATATCCTTCAAAGTGATATCCTGCGATATCCATTAATGTGATATACTGCGATATCCTGCGATGTCCTTCAATGTGATATCCTGCGCTATCCTTCAATGTGATATCCAGCGATATCCTGTGATATCCTTCAATATGATATCCTGCGATATCCTTCAATGTGATATTCTGCGATATCTATCAATGTGATATACTGCGATATCCTATGATATCCTTCTATCTGATATCGTGCGACATCCTGCGATATCCTTCAAAGTGATATCCTGCGATATCCTTCAATGTGATATCCTGCGATGTCCTTTAATGTGATATCCTGCGATATCCTGCGATGTCCTTCAATGTGACATCCTGCGATATCCTTCAATGTGATATCCAGCGATATCCTTCAAAGTGATATCCTGCGATATCCTGTGATATCCTTCAATGTGATATCCTGCGATATCCTTCAATGTGATATTCTGCGATGTCCTGCGATATCCTTCAATGTGATATCCTGCGATAACCTGCGATATCCTTCAATGTGATATCCTATGATATCCTTCAATCTGATATCCTGCGATATCCTGCGATATCCTTCAATGTGATATTCTGCGACGTCCTGCGATATCCTTCAATGTGATATCCTGCGATATCCTGCGTTATGTACGCGCGGTCCTTAG
>NW_025944875.1:0-17901 GCF_000764305.2 Hyalella azteca | reverse complement strand
GCCTTATTTATTACAGATTGGCTTGCCAGACAGGGGAGCCTTTTGAGCCGTGAGGTGTATGGAGGACGACTCCACTTCCTCAAGAAGCAGACAAAACAACAACAAACATTCTTCGGAGTCTTCAGCCTATCAAGTATTACCTGAAGTTTATTTTTTTATTTTTAGGTATTAGGTATTAAATGAAAAAGTTTTTGTTAATAATAAAAATGGAAATGTAATATCAATAGAGGAAAACAGGCACAAATCACAGGAAACATCAGTTATTCTACAATCTACATTTACATCATTTACCAATGAAGAGGAAGTTTTCAGAGTACTTTTAGTTTTACTACTGTGTTAGTAATGGACGAGTACACTCGGCATGCTCCAAATGTTTTAAAATTGTTTTAAATCTCCCAGATTACCCCATTCCCAGGGGTAATTAGGGATTTTTTTTTTTGCTTCTGGCACCTTATGAATAGCGTTTGGAATTTTTCAGAGATGCCATAGTTACAGACTACTTATAAGTTATAGGCTGTGCCTGTAGGTAGCCTTAGGTATAAGAATTAGCTAAGCTGCTTGCTGCTAGCTATGTAGGTACAATGTATTGCAAGTTTGCAACACTTAATGCCTCTGTACCAAAAACATACAATTCATTTGAACGTAATAGACACTAAAAGGCAACAGATTTATAATAGGGTAAACGCGGTATATTCCGACACATTAAGGACGCATCGAGAAATTAAAAACTATAAAAAAATAACCGTATGCATTACTCGAGTTCTGTTTGCTTAATGTGACTCGCAAAACACCGTACTACGCGCCAGCAACAATGAAACGTCACAAAATGTTGCCATATTTATTTAAAAGCCTTTAGAATGCAAACCTACCTAATCCCTATATTCCGACACTGTGTGTGGCAATATTCAGCACATGGTGAGGCATATTCCGTCCGCGCTTCAAATTCTACTGATACGTAACGGTAATGCCATCATCCACGTGTTCGAATTCCGTTTGCTGTGTGAGCTGTGTTGGAATACAACATGGCTTTGAATTAGAACACTAATGAATATTGAAGACTACTTAATTACGCTTTTAATTAACAACTATTAAGCTTTTAATTAACACGTTCCCCGCGTATCCAGATTTCCCCAGTATTCCCTTATTGCGGAAGGCTTTCAGTGGTTGCTGCTTCAGTTAGGCGCCATTGGCCGCGACAAGAGGAGGTGTGTGCTGCTCTGTGGCATCATAGCTTTGAATAGCTGCAATAAAAATGTTGGGACACATGTGGTACATTACGCAAGCAAAAAATAACCACATGTTGTTCTTGCGTATTGTACCACCGGTGTACCAAGTATTTATTGAGCCATATATGTACCATAATAGAATAGAAGGGAACAGAAGGGAATAGAATGGAACAGAAGGGAATAGAAAGGGATAGAAGGGAACAGAAGGGAATAGAATAGAACAGAAGAAAATAGAAGGGAATAGAAAGGAATGGAAAGGAATAGAAGGGAATAGAAAGGAATAGATAGGAATGGAAGGGAATAGAAAGGAATAGATAGGAATAGAAGGGAACAGAAGGGAATAGAAGGAACAGAAGGGAATAGAAGGAAATAGATGGGAATAGAAAGGAATAGATAGGAATAGAAGGGAATAGGAAGGAATAGATAGGAATAGAAGGGATCAGAAGGGAATAGAAGGGAATATCGGGCAATAGAAGGGAATATAAGGGAAAAGGAGGGAATTATTAGGTAGAATTATTACAGTTACTTATCGTTTGTTCAAGGAGATTTGCGAATACATTCCTGTGTCATTGATTTGTTTTACTCAATACTCCACTTTTTGAGTGAACATAAATATTATAAAAGAGAAAGTTTACGTGCAAAATTTCGAGTTTTATGTGTTTTATTTTATGTGTTTTATTCAAAACGACATAAAATACTGCGCTTGGTACACTGGTGTCCCAATACGCAGCAGTGGAATATCACTGTTGGTACACATATGGCCCAAGACGCGGTGAACGTGTTAAGCAAATTTTAATTTATGTACATAGCTTGGAACGATCTGTGTGTGTCCAATTCAAGTTGTGACAGAATTAGTTTTCATGTGTCTAAATCCATTCCTCAACTTAATCATCTATTAATTTATTTACCACTTGAAATCAGCAAATACAAGTATACTTAAAGGATTCCTAATATATTCACAGACATATTTAAAAGTCTCAAACCATAATATTCTTCCTATACAAACAGTTATTCACTATTTGGTAGAGCAAGGTCAACTGTCAAATTTGACACATTTTTCGATGATCTCACTGGGTAGCGTGCATTGTCTCTCTTTGGATCTCAATATTTTCCCGCTCGATGGCCAAGACCTAGTGTTTTGGCAGTAGTTCGACGCGCAAATGTATGACGTCACCATTTCAACCATCAATGAACGCATGGAACTAAAACAAAGCTTAATATAAAGGAAAAACTAGAGAAGTGACGGAATTACCCACGATGTCAGAATATACCACGTTTACCCTATTCCAATTTGTCATAGTTCATTTAAACTAAACCATAAATAACAAATACCTCAAAATAAATTGAAGTCTGCCACTCAATATATTTAAATATATAAAAAAACATGATTTTTTTATAAAAAATCAAATTATTTAATCACATGATTTAATCAGTTTGATTTAATCATTGGTCATTGACAACCCTGCCAAACTTGTTTATAAAATGTTTCATGGTAAAAAGTTATCAATGAAGAAGGAATAAGATCATCCCTTATTATTCTGTTGTCTGTTTGATGGGTATGGGTCCAGGGTACCTAGTAGCTAGTCTTGCTCTCTAGTCTCTTACACTCTTATAAGAGAGAGAGTAGTCTTGCTCTCTCATGCTGACATGCTCTTAAAAAAGAGATAGTAGCTAGTCTTGCTCTCTCATGCTCTTATAAGAGAGAGAGAAGTCTTGCTCTCTCACGCTCTTATAAGAGAGAGAGAAGTCTTGCTCTCTCACGCTCTTATAAGAGAGAGAGAAGTCTTGCTCTCTCACGCTCTTATAATTTGTGTTCAAACTTCAGCAAAAAGTATCCTGTATGCAACCTTGTTTATGGCATTTTTTAAACCTGTTGTCAGGGTTGTTCTTAAAACCATTATGAAATTCTAGGAAAAGTCCCAAAACACAAAGAAATTTTTGACAAGCCCTAAGAGAATCATCAAGCTATACCTATGTGAGAAGATTTGGATAATTTTGGAGGATGAAAGTAAGCATCCTATGATGTGCCTGATACATGGGAATTGCTGGGTCAACAATCTTCTGTTCAGCTAAATAGTTCAAGTGAGCAAGATAACCCATGCTGCCATGCAAGGTGAAAGACATCATGTTCATAGATTGGCAGTTAGCTCAATTTAAGAATCCATGCCTCGATCTTCATTATTTACTGGTAACCTCCACTATTTCAGCTATATATCAGAAACACCATGATGATATTTTGCTTCAATTCCACAAAAACTTTCATGAGCATCTCAGAAAACTTGAAAACCCTGTACCTGATTGGAACTTTAGGCAGTTCATGGCTTAATTCACATGCACTTCTTTGATAGGAAGTCCACTCTGCAATCTGCATGCCTAGTAGAGACATGCACATTCACTGGATCTCTTAACAAAGCTGGCAAGAAAATAAGTACCAAGGCTAGCAGTCCATCTGAATGACCTGGAAATGCACTTGCCAATAGATTGAAAAGTGCAGCTGCTAAAGTGCTGACTCATATTGAATTCATCACCAAGGTGGCAACAAAAAAGATGTTTGCACCCATGACACAAGAACAGGTGAAGACAGGAATAAAGTTTTGAGGGATTGGTTCATGGATCTCTAGCTCGATGCTGAGACAAAGGGCATTTTTGACATTTAGAGACTGGAGGTCAGGCTGTTTATCTTACTTAGTTCCTCCAAACTTTTGTGCTTATGTTGCATCAAATTATCATACTAGACTCATTTTATAGTAGTAGTTAAAACCTTTCTTTTAATACCATGAAGTATTGTTAGCCACATTTACCACCTTATGTTATTATATCCAATTTGGCTTCTATAATACAGTAAATTGCTTTTTCAAGTTTAAAGGTTTGCAAAAGAATTGAAGGCTCAACTATTCCTATGTTGTATTGTTGTTAGTTTGTGGTAATACTATTTATCTACATTGTGTTTATATATTTTAATACTTTATTTGTTTACATAAATGTATGCTGTTATTTGATTTATCTGCAGTTTTCAATTTTATTTCTTGAACACAGTCTGACTGAATGTGTTGGTATCAGGCTTAAGGTTAGTTAAATCTCATTAATAATATTTTTCAATAGATATTATTTTATAAATCAGAGAAAAATAATTTGTTTGCCTCAAATTTTGTCTTAGATCCATCAAGCTGAGGGAGGAAAGTTTAGAATAAAGATCATTTCAACTGATTATCATTTATGTCTACCAGCCAACATCTTACAGGAGATTTATGTTGCTTTAGATTACAAGCTTTCTCATGTTCTACCTCTTGTCAGGACCCGTTCTATGGTCACAACTTGTATTGTTGATGAATGGATGTTTCTGAGGGAGATAGTTCTTTGTAAGAGAAGAAGTATAGTAGTCTTGAGTTTAAACTGGAGTAAGAGAGAATTTAAGACAAAATTCACAACTTCAGGAATTTATTTTAACTTGTGTCAACATGGATTGTTTTTCTTTCCATTTCATTGCTTTCATTTATTGATGAATGAAATTATGTCTAAATTGTTCCTATACTTGATTTCAGCTTCTTTGAATAGCAGATAACTTACTTGTTGTTGGGATGGTGAAAAAATGTCTGACTCAAAATTGCTTGAGGAACTCCTCTCTGAAGCTGAATCAGTTATTCAAGATTATAAAACTAAATATAAATCTAGTGACATCTCCAATTTCACTCCTGAGTTACTTCCTGATATGAATTCGAGTAGAAATGTCAATCAAGTTGTGAATGACTCAAGTTATTCTCATAGCTCATGCCATGCATCAGACGTATCCTTCAAAGGTGTCAGTGTAGAAGCCATTAATTTTACAAACAGTTCAGGAAAGAAGCAAGATCTGAGGAGTAATTATTTGAACCTTAGCTCTGATTTGGCATTCATTTCAGCCTCTCAAGTTACACTGCCCTCCATAAACCTCAACAAAGGGTGAGTTATAATAAACTATCACCTAATTATTAGATTATTTCCCATTTTGAAAAGTACTTGAAATTTAGTAAATTGAACCTGTTAAATGGTTCTAATTTATTAGCTTGTATAATTTTCAAAAATAAATCTCATGAAACATGTCTTCAATTGTTGACCTGTATGATTTATTGCATCAGCATTACTGAGCTTACTTATTTAGTGATTAATAAATATTCTATAAAAATATAGGATTTTTTTGCACTTGAACATTTTTTCAACATAATCAAATCAATTTATAGTGACTGTTTACTGTAAGAGGTACTTGTATCTATGTATTAGAAACATTGGTACCGGTATGCTTTATGATTTTGATAATTTGAATAAAATATCATCTTCAACCTATCTTCTTCACAGCTCTAGTCAGGCTCTGGTTATGAAGGCCATCAAGCAGGTAATTTTGCCATCACTGGGATGTTGTATTCTTGAGATGCTTTTTTCTTGCCTAGGTAATTCTGGACTTCATCTCCAGAGATACTTTGCTTTTAAACATATTTACACATGATAATTATATGGCTAGCTGCTGCATCAAGTTTGGCAAAGTTTTAAGTCAAACATGCTATGCTTTTTTATTATATGGTAGTACCTCAAATTTAGTTTTATATTTGCTTAATTATGTAAGTTACCATTCCAACTTTGAACTAAATAATCTAAATTGTTTGTTTTTCAGTTGCATTTCTGTAATATTTCATTTATATAATTGATAATGTGCCTGTAATTTGAATCCAGGAAAGCCGCATGTCCTAATTACTTCATTTTGCTTCCTTTTTACTATTATAAATCAAAATAAAAATTATTTTTGTTTCTTCTCCAAGCCTTATTCTTCATTGAAGCTACACAGCCTGTGCAAGTATTTGTTCTATCATAATATGTATTGTATGGGCTTTTTAGAACAACTATCAAAGTCTAATTTGACAGTGTCATGATGAGATTTATATTGTGTCAGGGGCAATTCGAAACTCTTGTCTGTATAATTACACCATTCTTTAGTTCATGAATAATTTTCAACTTTCAGAGATGAAGATGGTAATGATATCAAGTATGCAGTGGAAAATGTTACCAATTACAGCACATTCAGCGATCAAGCTGGAAAAAATGTAACAAATGGCAGCACCTTTAGCCATCATGCTGAAAAAGAAGCTGTTGCTGCTGAGCGTGACACGAAGGTGTTGTCAGAGCTGCGGGAGCTGTGCTGGGTGTTGCTGTCAACTGCCTCGGCGGCTCTCAGAGACCAAGCCAGACTTGCAAAGTAGGATATCCACATTCTTATGTAACATATCTAATGACATATTCACAATATAGTTTAAGTTACAAATTTTTATAATCATATTGCATATAGATGTCCTCAACCTCATACTCATCCACCATTTACTGACCTCATCTACCATGACCAGACACATCGAGACAACAGAGGGTGCAGGCAGCTATGTCCTCACGTCAGGTGTGGATGGCAGTGAGGCACAGACACTCGTCTCACAAGCTGCCTCACGCTTGCAGCATCTTCTTGTGCAGGTAGCATCAGCCCCACAATGTTGGACTATATAGTCAGATGGGGTAAGACAGGACCAAAATCACTAACAAGCCTGTAGCATCTATACCATGAATAACTAAAAAACCCTAAACCTATCACAAGGTGTAGTTATGCAATGGGCTTCTAAGCTACAACTCAGACGTTTTGCATCTAACACAGTTTTCTGTACAGATTAAAAAAAGTGTGCTGGTCCCATCTTACCCCATTGGGGACCAGGCTGGGGTAAGAAAAAAAGGACCAACCGGTAATTCTTATGTTACAAGGTTTTTAATAAAAGTACAAATCTGATATTCAATATTATCCATCTAGAAACACATTTTTTGATTAAACAACCACTTGTTACTGTTTTGTGTTGTGGGAAGTCAACTCTAATATCAGTCACCCTGAAGTTTTTGTCACGAGAAAACTTTGTTAAGCATAGTAGTAATAGTGGGTTGGCTTTGGTTCATTGTAGAGCACTGCTAAATGCGTCCTGTATATTCCATTAGTGTCATTGTTTGAAAAATCTATCAAATTGGTAATAAAACCAATGGATAATAACTTAAGTGTCAGAAGTCATGTGTTTTCTTGCTAACTGCATTTGTGGTGCACTTCTTCAAACATAACTCATGCCCTCTCACAGAGTTGTGATCTTAATTATTTTTCATGTTTCACACAGTGATTTTTTCCTCAGCCAATCTTGCACATAGTTCTCCAGCTCACTAATGGGAATAGACATCCCTATTTTCTATATCCGTTTGATACAATTTAAAATAGTGCACTAAATTTCTCTAATTGAAAAAGCTAACATGTTATAATGAAGTTTGAGCAAAAGATAAAAATTTTGACCAAAATACTTCATGTACTACACAATAATATATTCATATCAAAACTATTTTTGATAACTGTAGGGCAATAGAGGACCATTTGTGGGGTAACACAGGACCATTTGTGGGGTAACACAGGACCATTTGTGGGGTAAGATAGGACCACTTGTGTGGTAAAACAGGACCATTTAGTGGTCCTGTCTTACCCCATGCCCGGTCCTTTTTTTACCCCTTTCTAGAATACATGTCAGGCAGCGATGGTAGCAGGTAGGAATGCCTAGTATGTCTAAAAAGTTGCTGTTAGGCTTAATACAAAAAACGGTAAACAGGTGGAACTTTTACTGTGGAACTTGATCCCATAGACGACTGGTCCCGCAAGCTTGAGGAATCAAGACGCATTCACAGAAATAAGGAAGGAACCATGTCCCAAAAAATAACGCTTGCTAGCTGGTTCATACAGGCTTGCCGACGTTACACAGGCGAACAAGCCCGGCCCAACATAACTGTGGAATCGAGAAATAACCTTCAAATATATGATTAAGTAAAACCGTATTATTTGTTCAATGTTTCAACAAGATTTAATAAATTCGCACATGGAAGCAATAAATTTACCAACCCAGAACATCCAGAAGGATTTTCAAATTCTAAGCCAGGCGCAGATGACGGTTCCAAAAAGATCGCAAATATCAGCTCATACTTCACTTTTCTCGCGCACCTTCGGCCCCGTCACTACGCTGCCAGACGCTGCCTGCCGCTGAAATTTACAATGCTCTCGCACAGTGTGCCGAGTTTAGAGTTGGAGCGTCCGTGAACGGGCCTCTTAAGAAATCATCAAGCTTTCCCAATATGTTAGGAACAAATATTTAAATTTATTAGAGTAAAAGCCGAAGCTCAAAGTTAAGGTGGTCGAGCCACAAGAAAAGGCCAAGCCCAAATTTAGTACTAGAGTCCGCCCTTTCCTAACCAAAGAAAGCGCGAACATGCATTAGTAACGTAAATAAATAAAACGAAAAACAGAGTGATCACTCAAAATAATAAATAGCATTTAAGAAGGAATGGCTTTATACACTCCTAACGGAGCAACATTAATGAGATCTTTACACCACGAAGTCTTACAGCCAACTCATACTATTTACAAATTCATACCCAACAATAGGTATGAAGAAAAAGAAACTTAAGAATCTAAGGAATGTGGACATTTCTAACATTGCCTATTACTTGAGGCTACCTGCCTACATCCAGTCATCCACAATTTACCACAAACATGGCCAAAAAATTTTTTGTCATTAGACAGAGCTTATTTCCCAATGTACTGCCTAGCCCGGGTCTCTAGGATATAAAGGCGGTCTAGGCAGTTGACGGCATGTTAAATTCAGTAAGGTCCAAGGAAAACTTGATATTTTTCGTTGAATGTTTACTTCTTAACCACCGTAAATCCTGCATGATCAGAATGTAATTAGAGATATAGTGCAAATAGAAATGAAATCAAATATTAAATTTATTATTATAAAGTTCAAAGGACATGGTTTGCTGTTTAGCTCACAACAGGAATCAATTTAAATATAAGTTAGAATTTTCACCGCCACTCAAATATAAGAAATGTGAGCATTCCACAGCTTGACTCAAAAGTTCTCATCGCTTGAAAATCAAAGACACGAAGACATGTAAGACGAGTCTTGACAACATTAAACATGTCGATTCTCTATGCTCACATTAGCATAAAAAGGTGAAATCTAATGGACAAAAAATGGTAAACACCATGATAACTACCAGCTCAGGCTAATTCAAAACAAACCGAGCTCTAAAGCATATCATCTTCTTAAGATATTTTTAATGCTAGTAATATCGAGTACCTATTATACTGGCCACTGTATTACATCTTGCAATGAAAAGACGCTCTAGTTAAACACGGATTACTCACGTTGCTCTGGGGTTGCCAAAAATTGAGTTTACTACTGAGTTTGAAACATTCTTTTCATTATTTTTTGATACCTGCGTCCTGCGCAGAAGATTGACATATTATAGACAAAGTAACAGGTATCCTTTGATTGTGCTGAATGATCTCTTAATTAAAAAATTCCGACACGCTAGACATTCATACTGGATCCATCCAACTGGTACTTAATAGATTGTGATCTACTACATTATGTGCTTCATTGGCACTCTTACCACTTGAATGGTTTATCATTCAAACAAAGAGATTCAACTTCTCTAATTTCAACAGTATGTCAAAGCTAAGTGAAATGGCAAGGTCATTAAACGTGGCTAAATTAAATGACGAGTTAATTAAACCCAAATCAGTTAAATAAACCATTTTGAAATTATTAATAACAGCTGCACAAATCTACCTCAGGCACTCATAACTAATTGATGATCTGATCAAGCAGGCTCCAACTCAACTAAGGGAAGAACATGTCAGGCTAGTATGACAAATGAGGCATAAATTGTTAGCTAATTAACTGATAATTAATTAGTAAATGATAATCTCATAGTACAGAACAATCAGGCACTACATTAACACTAGAATTCTACCAGGCTCAGAAAGCTGGGAATCACCTTTGCAAATGGCTGCCACAGTCTCCCACAAGCTTTTCGATTCAACACAACACAGTTCAGCTAATCTCACAAATAAATGTTCTCGCTCCTACTGGATGTCAAATTTGATAGTTTAGGCACAATTTAAATGATTTTTTATGCTAATAACAAAATTTCATCGCAAAATAGGAGCACAAAAGAGCTGCAGCGTTCTCGAGCTGCAGAGCACGTTCAGTTTGAATGTTGGGCGGCTTCGGTTCTGTTTCCAACTCGCGGAAAAATCCTCGAGGTTGGCGAGAAGTTTCTGTTTCCTGTTCCTTTGCGTTAATATTTATTTTATAAGCGTGACACCCAAACATGGTTAACTATTTTGTGACCCTTCTTTACATAGGTTTTCTTTAAAATTAGCCAGAAATTCATTATTTGCAGAAGAGAGTTGCCACAAACACTGAAATGACAGGCAATGATTGTTCTAACATCTTCTTTTGTCAAATTGAATTCAGTGCAATTAGAATGCACGCCATGGGCTGGTCCTTTCTTACCCCATGAAGGCTGTGATCCTGTCTTACCCCATTTGACTATAATGTTGTAGAATTCGACTCTAAAAAGCTAACATGTTTATGGCATCTTCAAGTAAAGCCCACAACAGTCTTCAAGATTTAATGTAATTCTGCTTCTTGTTGATTTTCCATTCCAAATGAATTTATTAATGAATTGCATTGTATTTCAATGTTTTTTATCATGTGTAAATTACCTATTATTCATTATCTGCAACATTCATAGCTGATGAACATGCATTTAAATACAATTCTTTTACAATTGTATATAAAATTTACATTTTAATTTAAACTTTACATTAAATTATACCTACTTTACATTGGAACTAAACTGTTCTTGTAATTTAATCCACTACCTACATTAAAAGTGTATTTACAGCAGTATTTGTTGACTGCACAGGTGAGTGCATGGCAGCAAGAGTCACAAGAGGCTGAGGCAGAGTGTACAAGGCTGTGCTCGCTACTCAACTCTCTGCTGTGTTGCACATCAGACACCCTCACCGCCTCTGGCCTGCAGCACCTTGCTGAGACTTCCCTTGTGTCACCCAGGTGCCTGTGGGGTTTTGTAGGCTACTGGGTGCGTAGCAGTGGCGTTATCTAGGTGCCTGTTAAGTGGTGTAGGCTGTGAGGCTGCTGGTGTTGCAGGCTGTGGGGTTTTATCTGGGTAACGGGTGGGTATTGTTGTCTGGGTGATTTTTTCTACTGTTTTCTTTTTTGTTTGTTGGGTTTGAGTTGTTGTCATTGACAAAGCTTTCACCAATATAATATCACAATTATTATTGTTCTTTCCACCTTATCCTCAATAATATTTTTTCTGTACTAGACGCAGCAACGCCGAGCGTCTAGTGGATGCAGCTTGTAGCAATCTACAGCTACTCTTGGAACAGCAGCAGTCAAGCAAACAGCTGCAGCTGCAGCAGGAACAGCGTGTGCAACAGCTGCAGCAGCACGTGCTTGATGGAGAAATGCAGCTGCATCAAATGACCGACAGGTGATATGACATGAAGGTTATGCAGCAGCCTGTTAGCTGCAACCCTGATGTGCTGCAACCGCTCTGAAAATTAATAACGTCAGATGATCTCTGCCTGACTGTGTTGCTGTTGCCACTACCCTGAATCATTTCTACGAATTGCTGCAAATGGAATACGTGTATTTATTGTTTCTTCATCATAAGCAGGCTGGCAATAAATCTCTTATCCACATTGTTGATGCGTATTCTGTAAGTGTGCAGGTGCGGCCAGCTGGTGCAGGAGCTGCAGGATTGCAAACGGCAGCAAGAACAGCAGCTGCAGCAGCTCTACGTGCAGCTGGCGAGGGCTGAGGAGACTCTTAAGCAGACTCAGTGAGTGGGGGAGTGGGGCCCAGAGAGTGGGAGGTTGTGAGCTCCGTGAGTGAGAGGAATTGGGACCAATGTGTGGGGGGACTGGGGCCCAGTGAGCTAAGGAAGTGGCGGGAGTGGGCCCAGTCTTTATAATTTTTTATTTGCTTACAACTTGACTTTTTCAGTTATAAATTCAGTTCCTGTAAAAATTTAAATTTTCTGACCTGAATGTCTCTTGCAGAACTGATCTTGACGTCGCTCAGTCCTCACGCAAGCTGAGTGACGCTGAACACGAGACGACAGTTGCTGAGCTGCGCAAACAGCTCACTCAGTGTCAGCTGAAATTCGAGCAGAGTCTTGACAGCTGCAAGGAGCTGAAGTGTCAGCTGGACCACCTGCAGCTAGAGTCAGCTGACCGCTTGCAGCAGATGTCAGCTCAGTGTGAGCAGCTGCGACAACAGCGTGATGCTATTGAAGCAGCTGCAGAGAACAGCACCAGCAGCATCACTGCTGCAGCTGTTGCGGCACGGCAGCAAAGGGATGCTGCAGAATCAGCAGCCGTATTGGTGCGAGGAGAACTGCAAGCTCTGCAGCAGCAATATGATCATCTGCAGGCGCTTGCAGACGACAAACAGAGTGAAAATCAAGCCATTTCCAATGAGCTTGCAGCCGTAAAAGAACAGCTGCGTGAGACTAGCAGCACCCAGGCTGCAGAGATTCAGCAACTGCATGACAAGCTATGCAAACAGGCTTGCAGCCTTTGCGAGAGTCAGCAGCAGCTGCGCAAAGAGCAGCTGCTGCAACTGCAGCTGCGCACCCAGTTACAGCTTGAGCAGCAGCGCACCAAGGAGCTGGAGGTGCACAATAAAGCTGCACAGCAGCAGGTTGATGAGCTGAACAAGCTGCTTGCTGACCATCTCGACAGACGCGTCGCTGATGACGTCAAAGCAATACTCAAGTCCCTCAACGACAGCAAAATCAACTCTGAAACAATACAAATCAGCTCAGAAACTATAAAAAACCACTCTCGACCGATACAAGATTTTACCTCTTCCCCCAGTAACACCAGCCTGAAATGTTCATCCAAGCAAGGCACTAGGATGAGTGAGACGTACGGAAAAGATGAGGTTCTCCATTGCTCTGTTGTGAAGAATGAGGCTGATCCTGTTTATTCACACAATAAATTATCAACTTCTGAAATTACCCCTCAGGAAAACCGCAATCTTTTTTCTGTAGGTCGTGAACTCGGATCAAGTTATCCTGATGTTTCTAAAGTCAACACACGAGTTCACACTGACAGATATACTCACCGTGACCGTGACAGAGTTACGCATAATGATTTACTTGATCACCGTGACACCCTAATGCTTAATAATTCCTGGACTCGAAGCAAAGAGCGAAACTCTGATGACATCCATGCCCTGGACAATTCTAACACGCGGTCTTCGCGAATTTCTCTTGCGTACCGAACACCACGTCGTGAGTTTCACTCCAGCAACCCTGATCTGCGCCATGACACGCGCACCCCAGAGAGGCAAGGCGTGGCGAGGGATGCTATGAGTGGTTTAGGCAGTGGTATTGTTAGAAGCAAAAGTAGTGGTGGTGGCGTTAGAGGCGCTTCTCAGGACTTCACAGCACAACTGGCGCAGTTACAAGCACTAGAAGACGATATGCACGCTTTGGCTCTCGCTCCAGTGGACGACCTATATACAAAGCCGGATCAGCAATACCTACCCCAGGTTAATTGTTTTAAAAAACTTGAATTTTAGATATTTCTGTGTGTACTGAGTGCGTCACTGAAATTTACTATCTTTAAACTCACCAAACGACCAAACGTCAGTAAGTGAAAATGGACTGCATGCATGAGAGCGAACCTCGCGTTTCTTGTTCATGTCACTGACAGTCACAATCACGGTCAAATAGGCTACTTCACATAACTGGCGCTCTCTCACGATTCTGCATCATATCCCCTCAGGGGGGGACTTCTGACGAGTGTCTATGCTCGTCAGAAGGCAGAAGCCCTAGGGGATTTCGTGCTCCTAGGGGGATTGTTCCTGAGCGCCACACCGCTGGGCTCGCGGTGTCTGACTGCAGGTCTCGGTTGTGGGGTTAAGTTATTATGTAGGTAGGATACCGTACATTTCCCTTCTCTGTCTCTCTCGTGCGGGTGGCCGACGTCCCGTGTAAGCGACCTCTTGTTCGAGTGTCTTCGTTTCTGTTGCTTTTAACCTGTCCCTCCTTGTCACTTCGTCTCTTTGAGATGCTAACGCTGCTTTTTTCAAGCCAGCTTCAGCGGCCTGGACAATTGAGACCTTCCGCCTCTTTTGGATGATGGATAATTTTTTATTTGAGAACCTTTCAATAATTGAGACCTTCCACCTCTTTGGTGATGTTCATCTTGACTTTCGGTGCGAGATAGTTAAATAGCTGAAGCGCTAGTAAACATTTGGCCACTAAACTAAAACTAAACTCGGCAACATATCCATGCAACTTCTTAATATGGATTTAGCTATAAATTCATTCAAAATTTGAAGCGCTGGTTTTTAAGAAAAAATTTAGTCATTTTCAGTAAGGTTTTGTATTGCTTCGGGACTCCTCAGTTTATTACTTCACCTTCAAGTGTTGATATCACCAGCAGATAAACTCAATATCCCGTCTTACCTCGTAAATTTGACGTCAACTTCCAAGCCATAATAATTTGTCAACATTTAGAGAGACATTACTCTCCTCAGTATAATATTGCAATTAAAAAGTTTTGAAGAGAATAGTGTGCAGATAAAATTTTTTCTTCTACCTATTCATAAAACATTTAGATAAACGTCACTTACCCAGATGCAACATTGCAATTAGAATATCGAATAAACTATTGCGATAATAAAATGTTTTCTCTTTCTAGGCGAAAACCCGAAGCTTTTCTCGCACCAGCATCGACTCAAGACTCTGCACTGACTCAGGGCTCGGCTCTAGTGAGCAAACCGACTCAGTCAGCTCCCCCGGGGGCGGCGACTCAGGAGCCGAGTTGAGGCGAGCACGAGCCGAGGCGAGGAGAGAGAGACTCGAAGCCGCCAAACTAAGGGAAAAATGCGCTCTACTACAGGTTATTATCTATGTTATATTACTTTGTATTTTAGGTTATATTGTTGTATGGGTTATAGTATATTATACTATTGTATTATTGTTCAAGGCTTCTTCCAGACCAACGATAAAAATCTAGAAAGTTATCACTAGAAATGTTGCTGGATGGTACCTAGTCCTTCATGAGGCGCGCAGTAGGTGTATTTTGTTTCAAGTTGATAATCAGGGCTTCATTCACTGAAGATAATCAATTGTTACTCAGCTACCACTCGTACATGATATTATTATCAAATAACAGTGTCCTGAACATGTGCTGGTGCTGAGTATATTCTTTTAACACGTTGACTACGATTGCTTCATCTTGTACAATTATTTTATTTTTTGTACTTTTTTTAAGCTGGGTTGCCAGACGGTCATTTTTTCCGGACAAATTCCGTGATGTTTTTCTCAATTGCGTTGGCCGGCTAAAATTTATGATAGTGGTACTTCCTAATTAAATTTAAATACTGCCAAAAGAAAATAAATGGAATTTTTATAGCGGAACCTACAAATAAACTAGTATACATTGAATTACTGGCCTTTTTTTGGCCTTTTTTTTTCTCGGATTTGGCCGATTTTAAGCAACCTGAATTATGTACCACTACCTCCTGGAGAAATACATTTCGTGGTACGCATATGTACCACTTCGGAGTCAACGTGTTAAACTGCATTGCAGGTGGAGGTGGACGCGCGGACCGCAGAAATGGCGGACGAGCGAGCGAGGCAGCGATACCGTCAGCTGTACAGGGTAAAGGTGTGTCAGCTGTACAGGGTCAAGGTGTGTCAGCTGTACAGGGTAAAGGTGTGTCAGCTGTACAGGGTAAAGGTGTGGCAGCTGTACAGGGCAAAGGTGTGTCAGCTGTACAGGGTAAAGGTGTGTCAGCTGTACTGGGTAGAGGTGTGTCAGCTTTACAGGGTCAAGGTGTGTGCCCTGTGTTTGTAGTGTGTCTGCTGTGTGTGTGTGCTGGGTGCTTCCATCAAACAATGTTTCACAATATTTTCACTTGTTTTCTTCCTTGTCATATTTCATTGTGTCCCCTCTTCCCAATTTCCTCGTCTATTTCTCATCTCGACACTCGTCTTTCAGCGGGACGAGTTTGGTCAGTTCTTGGGTGAGCTGGAGGAGGCCTGCAGCAGACCGCCTTCGGCCCTCTGCCCATGGTCTGCAGAACGTGACACGAGCTCGAGCAGTCGCCAGGACCTGCCAGCAGACCTTGCAGACCGCTGCAGCAAACAGACCACCCACCACACTTCTAAAACTGGTACAGTCTGGCGAACAAGCGATCTGGGCGCCTAAATCGATGGCATGATAGTTTTTTATTTTTTAAAGCTGTATTCGTTATTAAAGCATCTTAACGTGCAAAATAATCCACGTAGAACTACTTATGATAACGAAAGCAAAGCAAAGTGTCCACAACTTTAAAAATTAGCTTTAATTAGGGCAATCGAGCCCTGGTTTGGTTCAATGATTTTTGGCTGCGACGACCATATTGACATCGTAATATCCCATTAATGATATTGATGATAGAACTGCAACACATACTAAAGCTAAGTTATTGCCACTACAGTATCCCTTAGATAAACGAACTGTGACATATCCTAGAGCCAAGCCCTGAAATGCTAAGAGTGTCAGTCGTGTGCAGATGCTGATACAGGACGTCGATGGGAGCTGACAACGGCTGACGTGTCGGTGAACGGCGTGCTCTGTCAGCCTTCTGATTCAAATGATGATCACCAGCATCGTGATCCTAATGACGACCACCTGCTTCACGATTCAAGTGATAATCACCATCTCGATGCCGCCGTTACTGAAGCACCTTAAGGATAATCACCACCCCGACGAAGCTGTTGGTAAAACGCCTCAAGAATAAAGTGATAATCACCATCCCGCCGAAGCTGTTGATGAAGCGCCTCAAGGATGAAGTGATAATCACCATCCTCTATGATGAGTGAGCTAAAATCGCTCTCTATTATGAGTCAGAGAGCATCCTGATCACTTTATTAATATGAATCTATTTTTTCACTATTTAGTAAGAATATTATTATCTTTTATTATTGTAACTTCTATAAGTCAATAATAAAGTATTTGTTTGTTGACTAATTTAGGAGGTAGTATTATAAGTTTCATTGCACTGCCCCGCATGTGTTGTAAATTTTCTTGGTGGAGAGCTCAATGTAGATATGTACTACTGAAGCGGATTTGTAGTATACTCTTAGGAATAAAACGAGTGTTGTTTATCTATCTCAAGGGAATTATTTATATGTGTCAAAATCAGTGCCTATCTTGATTAGACGTGAATTAAGGAAGCGTGGTGAGTTCTGAGATAACCGCACCACACAAATCCGGTGTTAACTAGAACGCAATACGAAGTTTTAACTGACGTGAATACTAAGTTTAAATTGACGTTGAATGGATTTTTTACGATATTTAATGATGAAATTTGAATAATTAATTGTGTTTCTATTAACTCTTGAGACTTCTACAATGTATCCATGTGTGTAATAATAATTATATTTTTACAATAATGTCCATGATTTTGAACGTTCTTTCCTGGCTGTAGGGACCTGAATCACACAATAACACGCATGAAACACTGACATTCTAATTAAATATTCTTATTTTATTTAATCGGTAACGCACTTACAGGGAGATACTTCCTGAGAAATTCAGCTGCTCGCGCACAGCTAAAGGAGATAAAAGCGAGACATTTGCTTTTCAGCGTCTCTTCGTTTCTAAGAGATCTAGTTGCTGTTGTAGTAAAAAATGGGGGGCCACCCCCGGGTTTTACCCCGCGTCTTTCGCGTATTGATACTTGTATCTTACAACTTTATACTC